>NW_027063591.1:0-32998 GCF_032884065.1 Artemia franciscana
CGTAAAAAAAAACAATGGAAAACCTAATAGAGGCCACAATCCTGACAGGGCCTTTTGAGGGTGAGGCTGTTCTTATTCATCGCATTCCCATGATTCCAACAGATCTGCCTTTTCAATTTAAAAGATTGCAATTCCCAATTCGATTAGCATTTGCAATCACCATTAACAAAGCTCAAGGTCAATCATTAGAAAAATGTGGTATTGATCTTAATACTGATTGTTTTTCCCATGGACAATTGTACGTTGCATGTTCGAGGGTCGGTAAACCTGACAATCTATTTATATGCAGCGAGAATTGGACAGCGAAGAATGTTGTATATTCGCAAGTTTTACGCAGTTAATTTGTATTTCGGAACCAAATGAAGCGGTTAATTATCCATCTGAATTTTTAAATTCCATAGATCCTTCAGGGTGTCCAACACACCTGCTACAACTAAAAATAGGCGTACCAATAATACTTTTAAGAAATATCAACCCACCAAAGCTTTGCAATGGCACGCGACTTGCCGTAAAAAAAAAACAATGGAAAACCTAATAGATGCCACAATCTTGACAGGGCCTTATGAGGGTGAGGCTGTTCTTATTCCTCGCATTCCCATGATTCCAACGGATCTGCTTTTTCAATTTAAAAGATTGCAATTCCCAATTCGATTAGCATTTGCAACCACCATCAACAAAGCTCAAGGGCAATCACTAGAAAAATGCGGTATAGATCTTAATACAGATTGCTTTACCAATGTACAATTGTATGTTGCATCTTTGAGGGTCGGTAAACCTGACAATCTATTTATACACACAGACAATGGGACAGCGAAGACTGTTGTATATTCACAAGTTTTACGTAGTTAATTTGTATTGTATCTATCTATCTATCTATCTATATAAAAACGAGTTGTGTGTATGCATGTTTGTTTGTTTGGCAACATCTTTTCCACGAAAATAATAAGTTAGTGCGTCTGTTCAAAACAGCCATCGATTGATGCCTACTGATACTCATAAAATTGTTATTTCCGCTGACAAAACGCCTCCTGGCCAACATGTGCGTAGATACAATGCTCCGACTATCGACGAAGTGGCAATCGTTATGGTCGGTGATCAGTTTTTACCTCGAGATATTATTCTACATAAGCGAAACGCTCAGTTGTTAAGAATTGCTGAAACTCATCGATGCTACGATGCCCTACAATATCCTATCATTTTTTGGGATGGAGCCGACGGCTATCACTTTAATATTAAATTGATGAATCCAGCCACTAACAAAGAAATGAATAAGAAATGCAGTGCAATGCATTATTATTCCTATAGACTAATGATTCGGCAGGATGAAGAAAATTATATTTTAAAATGCCGTGAATTGTTTCACCAATTTGTCGTGGATATGTATGCTAAAATTGAATCAGAACGTTTGCTATATATCCGCCTGAATCAGACCAAGCTCCGCTCTGAACAATACATTCATTTGCGAGATGCAGTTATAAATGACGGTAATACCACAAACGTTGGAAGATTAACAATTTTACCTTCGTCATATGCTGGCAGTCCCCGTCATATGCATGAATATGCTCAAGATGCTATTGCGTGTGTTCGTCTCTATGGTCGTCCAGATTTATTTATTACATTTACATGTAATCAATCTTGGGACGAGATACTGCAGCTTTTACTTCAAGGACAATCGGCGGTTCATAGGCATGACATTACGGCACGTGTCTTCCGGCAAACGTTGAAATCACTGATAAACTACCTTGTAAAACATGAAGTGTTTGGGTCAGTGCGATGCTGGATGTACTCAGTGGAATGGCAAAAACGAGGTTTGCCACACGCACATATACTAATCTGGCTACATAAAAAAATTACTTCAAACGAAATTGATGATGTGATTTCCGCTGAAATACCTGATAAAAATGTCGATAAGGGGTTACATGATATTATTGTAAAAAATATGATACATGGACCTTGCGGTGCACTGAACGAAAATTCACCATGCATGGCCAAAGGAAGGTGCACAAAGCAATATCCTCGACTTTTAGTACCCAAAACAATTACTGGCAATGATGGTTACCCACAATATAGAAGAAGATCTACTGAAGATGGCGGTAAAACAGCAATAATAAAGAAGCGTAACGGTACCACCATCGAAGTAGATAACCAGTGGGTTGTTCCATATTCCCCTTTATTATCAAAAACATTTAATGCACACATAAACGTTGAATACTGTAACTCCGTAAAGGCAATCAAATACATATGTAAATACGTCAACAAAGGCAGTGACATGGCAGTTTTTGGCTTGCAGTCCGAAATCAAAGATTTCGATGAAATCGTAGAATATCAGGCTGGAAGATACATAAGCAGTAATGAAGCTGTTTGGCGAATTCTTTCATTTCCGATACATGAACGTAGTCCAGCTGTTGTTCACTTAGCGGTACATTTACAGAATGGTCAACGTCTTTATTTCACGGAAACCAACGTGCAACAAAGAGTCCTGAATCCACCGGATACAACATTAACAGCTTTTTTTTCGCTTTGCAAAAATGATTCTTTTGCAAAAAAACTGCTGTATACTGAAGTGCCTTCGTATTACACGTGGAATACTAAAAATAAAGTATTTGAACGTCGAAAACAGGGTAAGTCAGTCGACGGCCAACCTACCATCTTCAAAGATACCACGATAGGAAGACTCTACACCGTTCACCCCAATCAACATGAATGCTTCTTTCTACGCCTGCTTTTGGTGAATGTACCCGGTCCGACATCCTTTGAGTATTTGAGGACTGTAAATGGTACTATACATGACACTTACCGTAGTGCATGCCAAGCTCTGAATTTATTGGAGAATGACCAACACTGGGATAACTGCATCAATGACGCGTGCGAAACGTCAACCCCAAGTCAAATTCGTGCATTGTTTGGCATCATTTTAACAACTTGCTCTCCATCAGCTCCTACAGATTTATGGGAAAAATATAAGTCAAAAATGTCCGAAGATATACTTCATCGAAAACAGTTAGAGACGTCAGACATGACTTTTGATTTTACATCAGAAATTTATAACTACACTTTAGTTGTTATAGAAGATTTGTGCATAAGTATGGCAAACAAACCTCTTCAGGGTTTGGGAATGCCTTCACCTAACCGTATCGCTGCTGTTTCGACATGTGTAGAATTGGATCGTGAACAAAGTTACAGTACGAGTGATCTATTGTCGTATGTACAAAATAACATTTCCAAGTTAACGTCGGAACAAAAAGACATTTATGATACGATAATGCATTGTGTCGATAACAACGTTGGAGAAATTTTCTTTTTGGATGCGCCAGGAGGTACTGGTAAAACGTTTGTGATAAAACTGATTCTGGCATCAATTCGATCTAAAAATGATATAGCGTTGGCAATTGCGTCGTCCGGAATAGCCGCAACATTGCTGCCTGGTGGAAGAACTGCTCATTCCGCTTTGAAATTGCCTCTGAACTTGCATTCTACAGAAACTCCCACGTGCAATATTTCCAAATCATCTGGGATGGGTAAAGTATTGCAGCAATGCAAACTTATTATTTGGGATGAGTGCACAATGGCACACAAAAAATCGCTCGAGGCTCTGGATCAATGCTTGAAAGATTTGCGAGGGAAGTCGAAACCCTTTGGCAGCACCTTAATATTGCTTGCGGGAGATTTCAGGCAAACATTACCTATAATACCTAGATCAACTCCTGCAGACGAAATGAATGCTTGCCTGAAAAATTCTAATTTATGGGCACACGTAAAAACATTAAAATTAACTACAAATATGCGTGTCCGATTGCAAAACGATGACTCTGGTCAAACATTTTCAGATCAATTGCTGGCAATGGGAAACGGAAAGCTCCCAGTAGACTCAATTTCAGGACGTATACAACTACCTGCTGATTTCTGTAATTTAGTGACGTCCAAAAATGAATTGATTGAAAAAGTATTTCCGAATATTCTAAAAAATTATAAAAATAATAAATGGCTAAGTGAAAGAGCGATTCTCGCACCCAAAAATATAGACGTCCACGAAATCAACAATATTGTTTTGACCAAGATTCAAGACCAGGCAGTCCTTTACAAGTCAGTCGACACAGTTTTGGAACCAAATGAAGCGGTTAATTATCCATCTGAATTTTTAAATTCCATAGATCTTTCAGGGTTTCCACCACACGTGCTACAACTAAAAATAGGCGTACCAATAATACTTTTAAGAAATATAAACCCACCAAAGCTTTGCAATGGCACTCGACTTGCCGTAAAAAAAAACAATGGAAAACCTAATAGAGGCCACAATCCTGACAGGGCCTTTTGAGGGTGAGGCTGTTCTTATTCCTCGCATTCCCATGATTCCAACAGATCTGCCTTTTCAATTTAAAAGATTGCAATTCCCAATTCGATTAGCATTTGCAATCACCATTAACAAAGCTCAAGGTCAATCATTAGAAAAATGTGGTATTGATCTTAATACTGATTGTTTTTCCCATGGACAATTGTACGTTGCATGTTCGAGGGTCGGTAAACCTGACAATCTATTTATATGCAGCGAGAATTGGACAGCGAAGAATGTTGTATATTCGCAAGTTTTACGCAGTTAATTTGTATTTCGGAACCAAATGAAGCGGTTAATTATCCATCTGAATTTTTAAATTCCATAGATCCTTCAGGGTGTCCACCACACCTGCTACAACTAAAAATAGGCGTACCAATAATACTTTTAAGAAATATCAACCCACCAAAGCTTTGCAATGGCACGCGACTTGCCGTAAAAAAAAACAATGGAAAACCTAATAGATGCCACAATCTTGACAGGGCCTTATGAGGGTGAGGCTGTTCTTATTCCTCGCATTCCCATGATTCCAACGGATCTGCTTTTTCAATTTAAAAGATTGCAATTCCCAATTCGATTAGCATTTGCAACCACCATCAACAAAGCTCAAGGGCAATCACTAGAAAAATGCGGTATAGATCTTAATACAGATTGCTTTACCAATGTACAATTGTATGTTGCATCTTTGAGGGTCGGTAAACCTGACAATCTATTTATACGCACAGACAATGGGACAGCGAAGACTGTTGTATATTCACAAGTTTTACGTAGTTAATTTGTATTGTATCTATCTATCTATCTATCTATATAAAAACGAGTTGTGTGTATGCATGTTTGTTTGTTTGTAAAAAGAGCGTTTGCATATGACGTCATTATTAGTACATACGGCTTTGTATATGGACAGATAATGGGAAAGCCAAGAATGTTGTATATTCGCAATTTTTACGTAGTTTGAAACACATATATAAATCTATCTATATTCACAGGTGGGACACAGGGACACAACTACAATGGCGCGTAACTAATATGGCGCGTAACTAATATGGCGCGTAACGACTTACGCGCGCGGGGGGGCTTGGGGGGGCGCGAAGCGCCCCACCAACTAGGTGTTATATATATATATATATATATATATATATATATATATATATATATATATATATATATATATATATATATATATATATATATATATATATATATATATATATATATATATATATATATATATATATATATATATATATATATATATATATACTAGCTGTTGGGGTGGCGCTTCGCGCCACCCCAACACCTAGTTGGTGGGGCGCTTCGCGCCCCCCCAAGCCCCCCCGCGCGCGTAAGTCGTTACGCGCCATATTAGTTATGCGCCATTGTAGTTGTGTCCCTGTGTCCCACCTGTGAATATAGATAGATTTATATATGTGTTTCAAACTACGTAAAAATTGCGAATAAACAACATTCTTGGCTTTCCCATTGTCTATGCATATACAAAGCCGTATGTACTAATAATGACGTCATATGCAAACGCTCTTTTTACAAACAAACAAACATGCATCCACACAACTCGTTTTTATATAGATAGATAGATACAATACGAATTAACTGCGTAAAACTTGCGAATATACAACATTCTTCGCTGTCCAATTGTCGCTGCATATAAATACATTGTCAGGTTTACCGACCCTCGAACATGCAACGTACAATTGTCCATGGGAAAAACAATCAGTATTAAGATCTATACCACATTTTTCTAATGATTGACCTTGAGCTTTGTTAATGGTGATTGCAAATACTAATCGAATTGGGAATTGCAATCTTTTAAATTGAAAAAGCAGATCCGTTGGAATCATGGGAATGCGAGGAATAAGAACAGCCTCACCCTCATAAGGCCCTGTCAAGATTGTGGCCTCTATTAGGTTTTCCATTGTTTTTTTTACGGCAAATCGCGTGCCATTGCAAAGCTTTGGTGGGTTGATATTTCTTAAAAGTGTTATTGGTACGCCTATTTTTAGTTGTAGCACGTGTGGTGGAAACCCTGAAGGATCTATGGAATTTAAAAATTCAGATGGATAATTAACCGGTTCATTTGGTTCCAAAACTGTGTCGACTGACTTGTAAAGGACTGCCTGGTCTCGAATCTTGGTCAAAACAATATTGTTGATTTCGTGGACGTCTATATTTTTGGGTGCGAGAATCGCTCTTTCACTTAGCCATTTATTATTTTTATAATTTTTTAGAATATTCGGAAATACTTTTTCAATCAATTCATTTTTGGACGTCACTAAATTACAGAAATCAGCAGGTAGTTGTATACGTCCTGAAATTGAGTCTACTGTTTGACCAGTCATCGTTTTGCAATCGGACACGCATATTTGTAGTTAATTTTAATATTTTTACGTGTGCCCATAAATTAGAATTTTTTAGGCAAGCATTCATTTCGTCTGCAGGAGTTAAACTACGTAAAAATTGCGAATATACAACATTCTTGGCTTTCCCATTGTCTCTGCATATACAAAGCCGTATGTACTAATAATGACATCATATGCAAACGCTCTTTTTACAAACAAACGAACATGCATACACACAACTCGTTTTTATATAGATAGATAGATAGATAGATACAATACAAATTAACTGCGTAAAACTTGCGAATATACAACATTCTTCGCTGTCCAATTGTCGCTGCATATAAATAGATTGTCAGGTTTACCGACCCTCGAACATGCAACGTACAATTGTCCATGGGAAAAACAATCAGTATTAAGATCTATACCACATTTTTCTAATGATTGACCTTGAGCTTTGTTAATGGTGATTGCAAATGCTAATCGAATTGGGAATTGCAATCTTTTAAATTGAAAAGGCAGATCCGTTGGAATCATGGGAATGCGAGGAATAAGAACAGCCTCACCCTCAAAAGGCCCTGTCAAGATTGTGGCCTCTATTAGGTTTTCCATTTTTTTTTTACGGCAAGTCGAGTGCCATTGCAAAGCTTTGGTGGGTTTATATTTCTTAAAAGTATTATTGGTACGCCTATTTTTAGTTGTAGCACGTGTGGTGGAAACCCTGAAAGATCTATGGAATTTAAAAATTCAGATGGATAATTAACCGCTTCATTTGGCTCCAAAACTGTGTCGACTGACTTGTAAAGGACTGCCTGGTCTCGAATCTTGGTCAAAACAATATTGTTGATTTCGTGGACGTCTATATTTTTGGGTGCGAGAATCGCTCTTTCACTTAGCCATTTATTATTTTTATAATTTTTTAGAATATTCGGAAATACTTTTTCAATCAATTCATTTTTGGACGTCACTAAATTACAGAAATCAGCAGGTAGTTGTATACGTCCTGAAATTGAGTCTACTGGGAGCTTTCCGTTTCCAATTGTCAGCAATTGATCTGAAAATGTTTGACCAGAGTCATCGTTTTGCAATCGGACACGCATATTTGTAGTTAATTTTAATATTTTTACGTGTGCCCATAAATTAGAATTTTTCAGGCAAGCATTCATTCGTCTTCAATGGCTCTGGTTGTGCAGCCAATAGAGGAAGTTTAACTTTTCCTGAGGCGCAACACATTCCCATTGTTTCACCATTGAATTTCAAGGCCTTGCAATAGGGACAAATTTTAGACATTGTCCCGATTTGAACACATCTACTCAAGCTATAATCATCGACTGGGTTGTACCTGAAAGCCAGGCGATAACTTTCAGGTTGCTCTGATTCCTCGGCACGCTTTCTTTTCTTACTTTCTCTATCAGCAGCAAGCCTGATTTCTTGCTGTTCTTGTGATTCCTCGGCATGCTTTCTGTTCTTTCTTTCTCTATCAGCAGCAAGCCTGTTTCCCTGCTGGTCTTTTGATTCCTCGGCACGCCTTCTTTTTTCACTTTCTCTTTTAGCAGCAAGTCTGCTTCTGCGTTGCTCTGGTAGTTCCTCGGCATGCTTTCTGTTCTTTGTTTCTCTATCAGCCTCAAGCCTGTTTCCCTGCTGGTCTTTTGATTCCTCGGCACGCCTTCTTTTTTCACTTTCTCTTTTAGCAGCAAGTCTGCTTCTGCGTTGCTCTGGTAGTTCCTCGGCATGCTTTCTGTTCTTTCTTTCTCTATCAGCCTCAAGCCTGTTTCCCTGCTGGTCTTTTGATTCCTCGGCACGCCTTCTTTTTTCACTTTCTCTTTTAGCAGCAAGTCTGCTTTCGCGTTGCTCTGGTAGTTCCTCGGCACGCTTTCTTTTCTGACTTTCTCTATCAGCAGCAAGTTTTTTGGCATAGACTCTTTGAGCATCTTCATCAGTCATTGTAAACTTAAACATTAATAGAATTCTACGCGAACATATGTCTTATATAACTTGAATGACGTCACCTTCAAAGCAAAAATGATGGCAACTAATTTCATGACGTCAGCCGAAACATGACGTCACCTGATCCACAGATCCACAGATCCACAGACAACTTATTTTTATATATATAGATATATATATATATATATATATATAAATATGTATATATATATATATATATATATATATATATATATATATATACATATATATATATATATATATATATATATATATATATATATATATATATATATATATATATATATATATATATATATATATATGTATATATATATGTATGTATATATATATATATATATATATATATATATATATATATATATATATATATATATATATATATATATATATATATATATATATATATATATATATATATATATATATATATATATATATATATATATATATATGTATATATATATATATCTATATATATAAAAATAAGTTGTCTGTCTGTCTGTGGATGGATCAGGTGACGTCACCTGAAAAAACTGGATCAGGTGACGTCAAAACTGAAAAAACTAAAAAAGGCAAAAACTACAAAAAAAACTAAAAACTAATAAAAAAAATAAAAAAGCTAAAAAACTAAAAAAACTAAAAAAAGGCAAAAACTACAAAAAAAACTAAAAACTAATAAAAAAGCTAAAAAACTAAAAAAACTAAAAAAAGGCAAAAACTACAAAAAAAACTAAAAACTAATAAAAAAAATAAAAAAGCTAAAAAACTAAAAAAACTAAAAAAACTAAAAAAAAGGTAAAAAACGAAAAAAACTAAAAACTAAAAAAAACTAAAAAAAAAGGAAAAAACTGAAAAATAAGCTAAAATAAAGGTAAAAACCAATAAAAAACTAAAAAAAAAACTGAAAAAACTAAAAAAAGGCAAAAACTACAAAAAAAAACTAAAAACTAATAAAAAAAGTAAAAAAGCTAAAAAACTAAAAAAACTTAAAAAACTAAAAAAAGGTAAAAAACTAAAAAAAATAAAAAATAAAAAAAAAACTAAAAAAAAGGAAAAAACTGAAAAATAAGCTAAAATAAAGGTAAAAACCAATAAAAAACTAAAAAGAAAAAAAGGAAAAAACTAAAAAAAATTTTCATCTAAAAAACTAAAAAAAACTAAAAAAGGTAAAAACTAAAAGAACTAAAAAAGAAAAAAATAAATGACGAAACTCAAAGAGAAAGCGACCAGGACAAAAGGAATGTTCGATTAGCAATCAACAAAGCACCGGGACACAGGGAGTATAAATGACGACCAGGACATAAGTAAAAAAAAAAACTATCTATATATATAAAAATAAGTTGTGTGTGGATCTGTGGATCGTGGATCAGGTGACGTCACCTGAAAAAACTGGATCAGGTGACGTCAAAACTGAAAAAACTAAAAAAAGGCAAAAACTACAAAAAAAACTAAAAACTAATAAAAAAAATAAAAAAGCTAAAAAACTAAAAAAACTAAAAAAGGCAAAAACTACAAAAAAAACTAAAAACTAATAAAAAAGCTAAAAAACTAAAAAAACTAAAAAAAGGCAAAAACTACAAAAAAAACTAAAAACTAATAAAAAAAATAAAAAAGCTAAAAAACTAAAAAAACTAAAAAAACTAAAAAAACTAAAAAAAAGGTAAAAAACTAAAAAAACTAAAAACTAAAAAAAACTAAAAAAAAAGGAAAAAACTGAAAAATAAGCTAAAATAAAGGTAAAAACCAATAAAAAACTAAAAAAAAAACTGAAAAAACTAAAAAAAGGCAAAAGCTACAAAAAAACTAAAAACTAATAAAAAAAGTAAAAAAGCTAAAAAACTAAAAAAACTAAAAAAACTAAAAAAAGGTAAAAAACTAAAAAAAATAAAAAATAAAAAAAAACTAAAAAAAAAGGAAAAAACTGAAAAATAAGCTAACATAAAGGTAAAAACCAATAAAAAACTAAAAAGAAAAAAAGGAAAAAACTAAAAAAAATTTTCATCTAAAAAACTAAAAAAAACTAAAAAAGGTAAAAACTAAAAGAACTAAAAAAGAAAAAAATAAATGACGACACTCAAAGAGAAAGCGACCAGGACAAAAGGAATGTTCGATTAGCAATCAACAAAGCACCGGGACACAGGGAGTATAAATGACGACCAGGACATAAGTAAAAAAAAAAATTAACAAAACTAAAAAGAAGTTAAAAACTACAAAAAAACTAAAAAGAAAAAAAAACTAAAAACTAATAAAAAAACTAAAAAATCTAAAAATCTAAATAAACTAAAAAAGAAAAAAAAAGGAAAAAAATAAAGGAGAAAAACAAAACTAAAAAACGAATGTATATACAGACCGGTACACCGGGATACAAATGACGACCGGGACACAGGGAATATAAATGACGACCGGGACACAGGGACATAACTACAACGGGGACACCGGGGGAAACAGGGGGATATAAATGACGACCGGGACAAAAAAACTAAAAAGAAAAAAAAAACTAAAAACTAATAAAAAAACTAAAAAATCTAAAAATCTAAATAAGCTAAAAAAGAAAAAAAAAGGAAAAAAATAAAGGAGAAAAACAAAACTAAAAAACGAATGTATATACAGACCGGGACACCGGGATACAAATGACGACCGGGACACAGGGAATATAAATGACGACCGGGACACAGGGACACAACTACAACGGGGACACCGGGGGAAACAGGGGGATGTAAATGACGACCGGGACACCGGGACACCGGGACAGGGAATGGTCGATTAGCAATCACCATCAACAAAGCTCAAGGGCAATCATTAGAATCATGAGGTATAGATCTGAATACAGATTGTTTTCCCATGGACCATTATATGTTGCATGTTCAAGAGTCGGTAAACCTGACAATCTATTTATATGCAAAGACAATGGGACAGCAAAGAATGTTGTATATTCGCAAGTTTTACGTAGTTAAAACCATATATATATATATATATATATATATATATATATATATATATATATATATATATATATATATATATATATATATATATATATATATATATATATATATATATATATATATATATATATATATATATATATATATATATATATATATATATATATATATATATATATATATATATATATATCTATCTATATTCACAGGTGGGACATAGGGACACAACTACAATGGCGCGTAACTATTATGGCGCGTAACGACTTACGCGCGCGGGGGGGCTTGGGGGGGGGCGCGAAGCGCCCCCACCAACTAGGTGTTGGGGTGGCGCGAAGCGCCACCCCAACAGCTAGTATATATATATATATATATATATATATATATATATATATATATATATATATATATATATATATGTATATATATATATACATATATGAATGTATGTATATATAGTAAAATCAGTATATTTTAGATATCACAATATTAGTGTTTTAACCTTAGCTTTTGGCATGGTCTACTCGATTTGAATTGGGCTTACTTTTCGACACTTTAGTTTTTATCCTACAGAGAAGTGTTGGAAATATAATAGTTACAAAATTGGATTTTACGAAACGAATACATTTTGGTATGGGGATTATTATTGTATATGTAATGTAATCTTAAAACTCGGTAATTCCTTGAAATACATCAAAGCAATAGTGATGACTGTGAGCATTTTCTCTTGTTCAAATTGATACTTTATATCAGTTATTATGGTATGAAAAACGCATAAAGTAGTTTTACAGCTTTGATCGTTTGGATACAAATTTACTTCCGATGCTAGCGGCTGGAGCACAGCTTAGATACCAACACAGTTATGAAAACTCGATTTATTTTTGGGACGCAGTGAGCGGTAGTGATGCTAGCGACTGGAGTACAGCTTAGATACCAATACAGTTATGAAAACTCCTAGCTTGCCCATGGAAGGTTTTCGTACAGAGCTCTGAACTTGGCGCCTCCTCCAATCCCGCGCACCGACACGTAGATTGTACTACAACACCATAGGCGGGAACGATATTTTGTTTTGTTACATACGTGGTGAAAATGCAAGGGAGATGGCGCTCCGCTGTGCTTTGTTTTACTCGGAATAAGCTGAGTTGGAGAATAGAATAAGCTGTTATGGTATGGAAGGTTGATTGCTTGAAAGAGAAAAAAGCGGTTCGAAGATTAACTATAAGCTATAACTATAACTAAAATACTATTTGACGAAAATTTTCTTAAACTACATTTTAGAGATACGAGACGAGTGTGAGAGCGAAACGTCTTCCCGAAACATTAATTACGATAAATTAAATCATTTAATAATTAAGCACATCGCCACAATACTTTTGCCAACAGGGATTCGCACGTCATAAGTCACGAAGGTTTTTTCGTTAGTCGGTTTTGTACTTTCGTCTTCTTTTAGCAGAAAGTGACGCTAAATGCTATTTGACAACAATTTTCTTGTCACAAGACTTTCAGAAATGGACAAAGGATTGCCAAAGGGGCACTGTTAGTGCTTTTTCGACATTTTTTAACTCTGGGTGACCCCGCGCCAAAATTGGATAAAAAAGGCAACTTTTTGAAAAAAGGACACCTTTCGACATTTTTTCAAAATCAGTATCATATTTATTTATTTTCAGTATTTATGGCACTTAGTATTAACCAAGTGACATATAGCGATCGCAAATTCTTTCGGTCTGTCCCGGTTTTGCTACTTTAGGCACTTCCAGGTAAATTAGGACGATGAAATTTGGCAGGCGTATCAGGGACCGGACCAGATTAAATCAGAAATAGTCGTTTTTCCGATTTGACCATCTGGGGGGGGGGGGAGAGTGGGGGGCCAGTTAATTCTGAAAAATTAGAAAAAAGGAGGTACTTTTAACTTACGAAGGAGTGATCGGGTCTTAATGAAATTTGACGTTTGGAAGGACATCTCGTCTCATAGCTTTTTTTTTAAATCCCGACCGGATCCGGTGACATATGGGGGAGTTGGGGGGACACCTAAAATCTTGGAAAACGCTTAGAGTAGAGGGATCGGGATGAAACATGGTGGGGAAAATAAGCAGAAGTCCCACATACGTGATTGACATAGCTGGAACGGATCTGTTCGGTTTTGGGGAGTTGGAGGGGGGGGGGGTAATTCTGAAAATTAGAAAAAATGAGGTATTATAAGTTACAAAGGAGTGATCGTATCTTAACGAAATTTCATATTTAGAAGGACCTCGTAACTCAGATCTGTCATTTAAAATCCGGTCCGGATCCAGCGTCATTGGAGGGGGACCGGAAATCTTGGAAAACACTTAAAGCGGAGAGATTAGGATGAAACTTGGTGGGAGGAATAAAAACATGTCCAAGATACGTGACTGACATAACCGGACTGAATCCGCCCTCTTTGGTGGAGTTGGGGGGGGGGAGTTAGTAATTCGGAAAAATTAGAAAAAATGAGGCATTTGTAACGAACAGCTCATATTATATGAGCTCTTCGCTCGTCCGGCCTCGTCACAAGTGCCATATGAGCTCTTAGCTCCTGTTTTTTAACTGCGACTGCTTTTAATTTGTTCTTTACTTTTTCTGCTTCGTTTTCGTCTTAGGTATTTATTCCCGTATCCACTACTTTCCTTTTCAAAAGCGCGACAATTCTAAAGTGGTGAAACATGTTGTTTCCGTGTGGTTTCTTGTTTGAAAAAAAAGTAAGTATATAACTAACAGCGTTAAGTAGAAGCTTAGGGTGTTTTACGACTTGCAGCCTACAGGAGTATGCAGAGGTTAGGCCTATCTGATCCTGATCTGATTTGCTGCTGCTTTATCATTTTTGGAAGTGGTTGAACCTCACTCAGTTAATTTCCCGAATTAAGACATTAGGCCTTTGGTAAATACAGCTTAGGTCCACATGGGTCATACATTAGCCGTGCCATGAACACTCTAACCCACTAGAAAATTCTCTGGTAGCAGGTGACCCACTGGCGCAAAACTTTTAAGCCCTGTCATCATTATGGCGTTTTCCGGCCAAGACAGCTGAGGCGGCTCATAGTGAAGACAGGTTTTATCGCCATTTCCGTTTTCCCGCCGTTTCCGAGTAGACATTTTTGCAGAAAGCAACACATTATTTCATTCATCTTAGTTATACTGCAACTTTTCTTCACGTTCCTGAAACACCGCAAACGCGGCACAAATGCTTCAGAAAATGAAAAGCTACTGTCGTCCAAAAAGCGGCTAAGCCGGCTCTGTTGTCGGAAAACGCCTTCACAAAGATAGTGCTTTACGGAGTTTTTGGAAGAAAACTAACTAATACAACCAAAAGTTCAAGGGAACTCGAAGAATGGTACTGACTTCTTTTCTTCTTCGCGTTTTAGGCGATTTGAGGTTTTACATGTGATTTTCCTTATTTGAAGTCCCAAAAAATTTTGGCAGCCCTGAATGGACAGTAAGTCGATGCAGTTTTGTTACAACACATGAATCAGTCATTCAGCATTATTATGGCTTTAACGGTACTTGTATCAAGAACAAGAATAAATATTTATTTTATTTGTTCATATTTCCATTATATAGTATATTCAAATGTTTATCCTTATTTATTCTTGCTTGTATCAACCTAAATTCTGTGGAAGTTAACTCGACACCTCTGGGTCGCACACTTCTGCTCTTTTCTTAGGTGACAACGTAATAGTATAGAACAATTAACTTCATGTATGTTAATTTCATTTTTTAACTATGAGATCAAAATAACTACTATGACTGTACTTTGCTTCGATAAAAAAAAAAAAAAAAGAATCGCATAACAATGGCTTTAGGACTTGAACAATCACTAATATCGCACCTGCTCTAGGGATTATGAACTCATGAGAAAAAAAGAGCGACCTGCTAATTCTTGCCTGTTGGGGGTTACGATTGAGCTGCTGATTGACGAATCGCACCATATAATAAAAGCGCATTCTAAGAAAATATTTCACAACCCTCTCTTTGGAGAAGTTCAGACACTCAAACGGGCCATCAAGCTGTATTGCAAGACGCCACGCTCTGCTAACCAAGCCAGGTTCCCAACAACACTCTTGGGATTCCTTTACTGCGATTTCCTCATGATCTTTACAGAATTGGATTAGTTCTAGAGAAGGAACTGTTAGGCTAGAAAATTCCCTGGATAAGTCTTCGTACGCTTTCATTATCTTGAAATCATATTCTGGATCAAACAGAGAATCATCGGACTGAGTGAATCGCTCCTCACATTCAGCACAGCTGCACCAAAGTAGTTTTTTCAGCACAAAACCGACAACGTACGTGAACTTGCCCTCCTCTAAGGCGTCCATACCATCTTTGTCGTCACCTTTAACGTTGTCAACTGGCGTTGTACATGCGCGCACACGTCTGGTGTGCTCTGATCAACGCTGAATACCAGAGCAATCTTTTTACAGTTGCCACTATCTTTCATTGGCGTGGAAAAATTCCTACAAAGAGCAAGTTTGTATAAATTTGAGAAATCAAAGGTGGTTGGTTTGTCACACAGACTACCCGAACGCCTTATTGTCCCGAAGAACCGTTCTAGACTGTCTTGATTCAGGCGCCGAGTACAAACAAACTGGGAGTCTCTTGTACACAGTTCTTCCGTGATCCCTTGGATAGCGGAAATAGACAATAACAAGCCCTTCACACAGTATATCCTAGAATCCATAGTCAGAGATGCTAACTTCTTTCGACTGGAGGAGCTGAACCAATTCATTCAAAGCCTTCAGCCACGTGGTTTGAGTTAGTGGGTTTAACAAGAGTTGTTGCGTCAACACAACGATTTACTTCTTCATCGTTTCGAAAGCATTCTCATCTAAAATAAGATAAATTTTGTCAACTTTATCAGGTTAAAATGACTAGCTAATACTTATGAAATATATATATATATATATATATATATATATATATATATATATATATATATATATATATATATATATATATATATATATATATATATATATACAGATATGTGAGTTAAAATAGGCGTTTGCCGAAAATTCATTGAATCCTCTCAATGGTTAGTTGGAACAGCTATGTAAAAATGTCTAGTAAGTCGGAAGAATTTAATTTCTGAAGTAATTACAAGTAGTTGCTTACCGGTTGGTGTTGTTGGAACTGGAGTGCTTGTTTCTAGTGCTGTATTACTTTCCGCTATCGTGGTTGAGTAGTTGTCGTGGAACTTGTGGTGGTCGTTGAATTTGTGATTGTCGTTGAGACTATGGTCGTATCGTGGATGTATCTTCTGGAACTTTACTGGTGGGTTGGGAAGTGGCAATGTTACTCGTTCCATTAATAGTCTCTGTCACTACTGAGTCCGGCGCTGTTTCAGAAGAAGTTGACATTAGAGTCGCCGAACTATATTTATTTGACACTTTTATGAACACTGTTTCTACTTTCGCGGTTTGATTTGCAATTGTTTATCGTCTAAGCAAAAATTAAGAACTTTTGGAGCCCTTACACACGAATTTTCACGCTTATAAATCAAAACGAAGGATTTCGCAAGTGTTAACAGCACATTACATTTTTATATTTATAGATATTAGTCGAAATTGAAACCCTAGTGTTACGAAGTAGCGAGACCACCGAAGCCTAACAAATTTTCACCCACTCTATGTTTAGAACAAAACACTGGGAAAAGAAAAGGAAAAGTACAAAAGAATAATAGCAGAAAAATAGGACTTGGATCATTGCATAAAAAACAAGCCTGGCAAATTCTAGCGGGATCAGATGCAGTGGTATTTTGTCAGATTCATTCCAGCAAAGTCAGGTATTCAGGCGAATCTGACTTCAGATTCTTCACTCCATTCATAAGTTTGAGGCCCTACTAAATTAAAGGAAACCTCAACTTTCTTAAAACTTGAACCCGCTCGCCCCATTTGAGCTAGGGTCTTCATCTCCAAACTTGATGTGTCTTATAGCCTTAGGCATTTTTGATCCAACTTTCAATTAGATCCATTACTCCATTCGCAAGTTACACTGAATTAAACGAAAAAATTAACTTTTTTAGCACTTTAAGCCCCCTCCCCCTCGCCCTATTTGAGCTAAGGTCTCCCTCCATCTCAGAACTCAATGCGTGTCATAATTTTAGGCATCTTTGATCCAATTTTCATCGAAATCCAACTCTTCATTCGCAAGTTATACTGAATTAAACGAAAAACTCAACTTTTTTAGCTCTTAAAGCCCACTTCCCTCGCCTATTTGAGCTAGGGTCTTCATATCCAAAGTTTATGCGTTTCCTGGTCTTAGGCATCTTTAGTCTAATTTTCATCAAAATCCATCTCTCCATCCTTAATTTAAACTGAATTAAACGTAAAATTCAACTTTTTTTGCACTTAAAGTCCCCTCCCCCTCCCCCTATTTGAGCTAGGGTCTTCATCTTAGAACTTTACGTCTCATGGTTCTAAGCCCCTAAGGTTCAGTTTCCATCCAAATCCGACCAGCGGTTCTCCAGCTATACTCGATTGCACAGACGGACGGATAGATTTCGTGACGTCTTAGGTATCCATGTTGCCCCATTGGATCCCAAAAAACGGGTGAACTTGATGACAGGTTCCATAAGACCTTATCCCTACACAAAATAGTACCAACAGGGTTTGCCCCAGGACGAATTGGTTCACACCCATTTCTTCCAGGGATGAGTTGGTCTGCTCCCATTAACCCAACGCAAGTTACTTTTGCGGTTTTTCACAAAATTCCAAAGAAAATCAACCAGGAAATATTTCAAATTGTTTCTCTTATACGGGGTGATCAAAGCTTGCAGAGCGTCCTGACGCCTTCCTTATGGGGAGGGGGTGCGGCTTTAGAATTTTACCGGAATTTCGCTAGATTTTACCTAAGCAAATTTCAAGCAGATTTCCTAAGCAATAATCCAGTAGATTCCATAAAAATCATCAAGTTCAGGTGAATTTAATGAATTTTTACAAAAATCTCCCCAGAGAACTTTTAGGGGGGGAGTGCAGCCCTCCCTGCACCTTTCCTCGGGACGTCCCTGACAGCTTGAGGTGGTGATGTAACCTTCGGGGTATTTCTGTCTGGCCAAAACTAAACGCTCTGTCTTGTTAGGAAAAGTTTTCAGGTTCGAAAAACCATCATTTTTCAAAAAAGGGACGAATGTTCGGTCACCCTACATTCATGCAGTGTAAAAGCTAGGGAATAAGAATGGATTGAAAGACTAACATAATGAACAGAAAATACAATAAACTGAACTTATTTGTTCGTATAAACAACGAAGGAACCGCGTTTGGTTTTAGGCAAACTCGTAGGTTGGATATATCTTGCGCCATAAAACAATTCTGGGCAAAATGTCTAGAACGCATTCGTTTCTTTTCCCGAATTATGTCGACAGGGATGGAGTGCAAGACGTCGGACTCGTTGATCGCATGCAGCCATTCTGAGATTCTAGAAAAGAACGTAGTATCTAATACGGAATCGTTGTTCGGGGTCCACGGGAACATTTCCTATTAAAGTTGTATCATTAGAAGGTGATAAAAACTCTAAAAGATAAAGAAATTCTTGATTGTTTTAATCTGCCTTTTTTCTGGCAACATTTAACTACTTTTAATAAATTTTAGCTTTGAATGAGGTTTAAGCCTCCCAAAATCCCAAGCCTCAAACGACAAATAAGTGACTCGGCCTGCTTTCAAAGTTTTGCGATCCTAACTCACCTGCTATCTGAACTCATCAAAATCAGAATTATTTTATTATTCCTAATATTCGTTAAAATTTATAACAAAGCATTTGAGGCTAGTTGTCAAGTAAAGAGACATACTTATAAAACTTAAATAATTAATGACAACCAGCTGAAAGGTGTCGCTTGAAAAATCGTAATCTGTAATTTTGTTGAACTAAATATTGGATTTGTACCATCGAAAAATCAGAGCCATCTGATGGTGACTAATTATAAATAGATTGACCGAATGCGATAGAACAGATACAGATCTGAGAAGACCGAATAAAGTGAGACCAGATCCACAATTTATTTCACGAAATTTACGAAGGGACTTACTAAATGCGGTGAAATAGATGCGGACGAAACAAAAGTTCTATTAATGCAATAAAATTAAAGTTTTATTGACTAAACCTTGAGATTGGGAGGGGTGAAAACGTCCACGGGGATCAGGAAGTTTGTGAAGAAAGGTTTAAAAATTACAATTACAAAATAATACTTAATTAGTGGGTAATAAATAATGATTTACCAAACCACCTGGGTGTCTGGGCACAACAATCATACACAAATCCTCAATTTTTCGGGCAAAGTCAGGGCGTGCTAAAATGTGCGAGCACGGGTGCTCACGAGGGTGCTTAGGCTTATAGGTTGGTGTATTTTGCCTTGCAACAAGGATAATGTACCAGCATGCAAATATGTTTTAAAAGCTAAAACTTTAATGATGGTAAGTCGTAAATCATGACGGATGAAGAATATTTATCATTAAAAAAAAAAAAAATCGAATTATTCAAAAAAGTATCTTCGAAGGAGTATTTGCTGTAGTTAGCCGAATTTTAGTGAAGACTTTCCGATTTTTTGATTATTAATTGATAGGTAAAATAAAGGAAGTTGAACATCCTATCCAAAAACAGTTTCCTACAGCATAGTTAAGCCAACAGGACATGAAATCTAAAATTGAAACAAAATTCCTAGTGAATTTGTTATTAATTAAGTAATGAAGTTATTAATTAATTAGTTAATTAATTAATTAGTTATTAAGTTAATTAAGTATGTTTGAGCTGTGGACATGGGAAGAAAAATAAACTTTATTGGTGATTAAAAAAAAAAGTTAATTGTAATTTCAGATTCTCAGTTCCAATAGATTTACTGTAGGCACATAGGTTGTTGCACCATGCCAGAAATTGAGGATTTGTTTTTGACACCTTTGTCCATGAGTGAGCAGTCCCTCGGGTCAGAAATTTTATACGTAATTAGATACGACGATTGTCACTAGCCCACACCACAGCACTTATTTTTAAATTTTATACTACTATCACTTATTATTAATTATGCTACTATTGTCTATGATTAATCTGAATATGTATTAGAAAACTTTAAATTTCTGCTGGCATCCTGAGCATACGCAATCCTAGAGATTTGCAGTTTCGCATCCCATCACTATAGATTTCTCAACCGGCATAATTTTCTCATTGCAATGAATCACAGCTTCACGATTCTATTCACGACTTCAGTCCAGTTGCTCCGACTTTTAGATTCAGACTGCCAGGTTCCTGCCTTCAGCCCACAGCATAAATACCAATACAGTTATGAAAACTCGATTTATTTTTGAGACTCAGTGCGCGGTAGCGATGCTAGCGGCTGGAAACAGGAAACTGGCAGTTTGAATATAAAAGTCAGAGCAATTGGACTGAAGTCGTGAATAGAATCGTGAAGCTGTGATTCATTGTTATGTGAAAATTATGCCGGTTGGAAAATGTATAGTGACGGGATGCGTAACCACCGGGCGAAACTGCAAATCTTTAGGATTGCGTATGCTCAGGATGCCAGCAGAAAAGTAAGTTTTCGGTCAATGTTCCTATTACCTGAACAATTGTTTTGGGACATGAAACTATTGTTAATAGATGCACTTTGACTTTTTTAACATCTTTTCTCTCTTGCAAAACTACCGCAAATTCACCGTTATGGAGCTATTCCTGCCCAAATATCCTGTATTTACACATATAGAATTGCAATCATTACCGTTTTCGTTGATCGGATATTTGAAATCGCGAATCTGTAATAGTTTAGAAACAAGTCTATGCTATATATTTGTCATCAGGGGGTGGGGGTAAAGTATAGCATATATTAAATACGTAAACCCCCCCCCCAAATGTGCAAATATATAATAACTCCATAACGGTGAGTTTGCGGTAATTATGCAAGAGAGAAAAGATGTTAAAAAAGTCAAAATGCATCTATTAACAATAGTTTCATGACCCTATAGTATTCATGTAATAGGAACATTGACCAGGTTTTCTAATACATGTTCAGATTAATCATAGACGATAGTAGCATAATTAATAATAAGTGATAGTAGTATAACATATAAAAACAAGTGCCGTGGTCCTACTTTTGGCGGTAAAAATATAGTTTAGTGACTTTTGGCTATCTCGGAAAGGGGTTAGGTTAGGAAAATGAAATTTTCAGGGATGGGTCTCATGGCTAAAATATATCCCGGGAAGGTATTTTAAAGTGCCCACCTCCTCTCTCTAGAGGGCCCTGAAATTTACCTACATGACAGGTCTATTACCTATTGAAATTTTGACAAACAACATTTTACCTTGATTTTCAGTTACCAGTTGCCTTTTCTCTGCTTTTAGTTTTGAAAATGCAATTCCTGTTATTTGAGTAGAATTCTGAGCCATATCAATGTTTTTTTTTTCAAAATTTAGGAAATGTATTTGCATATCTTTACACCCTCATAAATTGGAATTGAGCAAAATTGTGAAGCTGTAAACAATTTTATTGTATTTCATTCAAGCAGAAGATCTATTTTGCAAGGTTTCACTTTTATAACACACATATTTTAAATGTCATCAAAGATCAGGTCCCTCTAGAGGGAGAAGGAGTGGAATTTTACCCAAGTATTATTTTGTAATTGTAATTTTTAAACCTTTTTTCACAGACTTCCTGATCCCCGTGGACATTTTCACCCCTCCTATTCTCAGGTTTAGTCAATAAAGCCTTAATTTTATTTCATTAATTGAACTTTTGTTTAGGCCGCATCTATTTCACCACATTTAGTACGTCCCTTCGTAAATTTCGTGAAATAAATTGTGGATCTGGTCTCACTTTAGTCGCTCTTCTCAGATCTGTATCTGTTCTATCGCATTCGGTCAATCTGTTTATAATTGGTCACCATCAGATGGCTCTGATTTTTCGATGGTACAAATTCAATATTTAGTTCAACAAAATTACAGATTTCGATTTTTCAAGTGACACCTTTCAGCTGGTTGTCATTAATTATTTAAGTTTTATTGGTATGTCTCTTGGCGGGACAACTAGCCTCAAATGCTTTGCTGTAAATTGTAACGAATATTAGAAAAAATAAAATGATTCTGATTTTGATGATTTCAGGTAGCAGGTGAGTTAGGATCGCAAAACTTTGAAAGCAGGCCGAGTCATTTATTTGTCGTTTGAGTCTTGGGATTTTGGGAGGCTTAAACCCCATTTAAAGCTAGAATTAATGGAAAGTAGTTAAATGTTACCAGAAAAAAGGCAGATTAAAACAATCAAGAATTTCCCCATATTTTAGAGTTTCTATCACCTTCTAATGATACGAGTTTAATAGGAATTGTTCCCGTGGACCCCGAACAACGATTCCGTATTAGATACTACGTAATTTTCTAGAATCCCAGAATGGCTGCATGCGATCAACGAGTCCGACGTCTTGCAGTCCATCCCTGTCGACATAATTCGGGAAAAGAAACGAATATGTTCCAAACATTTCGCCCAGAATTGTTTTATGGCGCAAGATATATCCAACCTACGAGTTTGCCTAAAACCAAACGCGGTTCCTTCGTTGTTTATACAAACAGGTAAGTTCAGTTCATTGTATTTTCGGTTCATTATGTTATACTTTCTATCCATTCTCATTCCCTAGCTTTTACACTGCATGAGCGTAGGGTAAAGTAACCGAACATTCGTCCCTTTTTTGAAAAATGATGGTTCTTCGAACCTGAAAACTTTCCCTAACAAGACAGAGCGTTTAGTTTTGGCCAGACAGAAATACCCCGAAGGTTACATCACCGCCACAAGCTGTCAGGGACGTTCCGAAGGAAGGTGTACGGGGGGGGGGGGTCCTACCCCCCCCCCTATAAGGTTCGTGTGGAGATTTTTCTAAAAATTTATTAAATTCATCTGAACTTGATGATTTTTATGGAATCTACTGGATTATTGCTTAGAAAATCTACTTGAAATTTGCTTAGCTAAAATCTAGCAAAATTGCGGTAAAACTTTCGAAAAATTCCTATAATACTTTGAATAACTCCTGTAAAATTCTGAAGTCCCTCCCCCTTCTGGAAGGCGTCGGGACGCCCCTGCAAGCTGTGATCGCCCTGTATAAGAGAAACAATTAGAAATTTTTCCTGATGGATTTTCTTTGGAGTTTTGTGAAAAACCACAAAAGTAACTTGCGTTAAGTTAATGGGAGCGGGCCAAGTCGTCCCTGGAAGAAATGGGTGTGAACCAGTTCGTCCTGGGGCAAACCCTGTTGGTACTATTTTGTGTAGGAATAAGGTCATATGGAACCTTTCATCAAGTTTCCCCGTTTTTGGTATTCAATGGGACAACACTAAGACGTCACGAAATCTGTCCGTCCGTCCGTCTGTCTGTGCAATCGAGTATAGCTGTAGAACCGCCGGTTGGATTTGGATGCAAATTGAATTATAGGGGCACAAGACCATGAGACACAACTCAAGTTCGAAGATGAAGACCCTAGCTCAAATAGGGGGAGGGGACTAAGTGCTAAAAACGGTTGAGTTTTGCGTTTAATTCAGTGTAACTTGCGGATGGATAGATGTATTTTGATCAAAATTAGACTAAACATGCCTAAGACCGGGACACGCATCAAGTTTGGATATGAAGACCCTAGCTCAAATAGGCGAGGGGAGGGGGTATTAAGAGCTAAAAAAGTTGAGTTTTTCGTGTAATTCAGTGTAACTTGCGAATGAAGAGTTGAATTTCGATGAAAATTGGATCAAAGATGCCGAAAATTATGAATCTGAAACTTACTGTCCATCCAGGGCTGCCAAAACTTTCTGGGACTTCAAATAAGGAAAATCACATGTAAAACCTCAAACCGCCTAAAACGCGAAGAAGAAAATAATTCAGTACCATTTTTCAGGTTTCCCCGAACTTTCGGTTATATTAGTCAGTCTTCTTTCGAAAACTCCGTAAAGCACTATCTTTATGAAGGCGTTTTCCGACAACAGAGCCGGCTTAGCCGCTTTTCGGACGGCAGTAGCTTTTC
Organism: Artemia franciscana; assembly: GCF_032884065.1. Classification (NCBI taxonomy): domain Eukaryota; kingdom Metazoa; phylum Arthropoda; class Branchiopoda; order Anostraca; family Artemiidae; genus Artemia; species Artemia franciscana. The sequence goes on from NW_027063591.1 coordinate 24,581, forward strand.
ATTTTCTGAAACATTTGTGCCGCGTTTGCGGTGTTTAAGGAACGTGAAGAAAAGTTGCAGTGTAACTAAGATGAATGAAATAATGTGTTGTTTTCTGCAAAAATATCTACTCTGAAACGGCGACAAAAACCTGTCTTCACTGTGTCTTGGCAGTCTTGTCTTATGCCTCAGCTGTCTTGGCCGGAAAACGCCATAATGATGACAGGGCTTAAAAGTTTTGCGCCAGCGGGTCACCTACTACCAGAGAATTTTCTAGTGGGTTAGAGTGTTCATGGCACGGCTAATGTATGACCCATGTGGACCTAAGCTGTATTTACCAAAAGCCTAATGTCTTAATTCGGGAAATCAACTGAGTGAGGTTCACCCACTTCCAAAAATGATAAAGCAGCAGCAAATCAGATCAGGATCAGATAGGCCTAACCTCTACATACTCCTGTAGGCTACAAGTCATAAAACACCTTAAGCTTCTACTTAACAGCTGTTAGTTATATACTTACTTTTTTTTCAAACAAGAAACCACTCGGAAACCACATGTTTCACCACTTTAGAATTGTCGCGCTTTTGAAAGGGAAAGTAGCGTGGATACGGGAAAAAAAATACATAAGACGAAAACGAAGCGGAAAAAGTAAAGCAGAAATTAAAACCAGTCACAGTAAAAAAAAACTAAAAATAAATAAATATGATACCGATTTTGAAAAAATGCCGAAAAGTGTCCTTTTTTCAAAAAGTTGCCTTATTTATCCAATGTTGGCGTGGGGTCACCCAGAGCTAAAAATTGTCAAAGAAGCACTAAAAATGCCCCTTCGGCAATCATGTGTCCATTTCTGACAGTCTTTTGGTAAGAAAATTGTTGTCAAGTAGCATTTAGCGTCACTTTCTGCTAAAAGAGGACGAAACTATAAAACAGACTAATGAAAAATTCCTTCCTGACTTATGACGTGCGAATCCCTGTTGGCAAAAGTATTGAGGCGATGCGCTTAATTAATCAATGATTTAATTTATCTTGATTAATGTTTCGGGAGGTTGTTTTGCTCTCTCACTCGTTTCATATGGCTAAAATTTAGTTTAAGAAAATTTTTGTCAAATAGTATTTTACTTATACTTATAGCTTATAGTTAATCTTTGCACCGCTTTTTTCTTTTTCAAGCGGAAACCTTGCATACCATAACAGCTTATTCTATTCTCCAACTCGGCTTATTCCGAGTAAAACAAAGCACAGTGGAGCGCCATCTCCCTTGCATTTTCACCACGTATGCAACAGAACAATATTGCGTTCCCGCTTATGATGTTGTAGTACGATCTACGCGTCATAGCGCGGGCTTGGAGGAGGCGCCAAGTTCAGAGTTCTATGCCAAAAGCTTCTCATGGTCAAGATAGGAGTTTTCCTAACTGCATTGGTATCTAAGCTGTGTTTACTCCTGATGTTCATTGCTTATCTAGAAACTAGAATGGCGAACGGGAAAATAGAGAGGCTTCTTATTTGTTTTGAAAACTGCTTAAGAATTGTTGAGTGCTTTCGCTTTTAAGCTTGCAATGCGTTTTATGGCATAAAAAACTTAATTGCCTTTTTAATTGTTCGAATTTTTTTAATAGTTCGAGTCTTAAATGCCAGAAAATGGCATCAGTGAGCATTAGTCCTTTGAAGCGAGTAAAATTTGGTTCTGGAGCATTTGATTAGTCTGAATCGCCTACGATTAACGAACCCAGGAGTTCCAAAGCAAAATACACGTCTCGAAAACTTGGTCGTAAAATTATCAAATTACAGGACCAGAAAATCAAGCACTTCAAAAAGTGTATCATAGATCTTCAGAATAAAGTAAAAGCGAGAACCCTGGCATGCAAAACAAAAGAATACAAAACAAAAAGAAAGAAACAAAAGAAACAAAAGAAGATCATATATCTTCAGAATAAAGTAAAAGCGAGAACCCTGGCATGCAAAACAAAAGAATACAAAACAAAAAGAAAGAAACAAAAGAAGATCATAAATCTTCAGAATAAAGTAAAAGCGAGAACCCTGGCATGCAAAACAAAAGAATACAAAACAAAAAGAAAGAAACAAAAGAAACAAAAGAAGATCATAGATCTTCAGAATAAAGTAAAAGCGAGAACCCTGGCATGCAAAACAAAAGCTGAAAAGGATGCTTTACAGGAAGCTGAAAAATGTCTGAATGGAATAGTCACAGAAAGGTTAAACATCCTTTTACAACAGAAAAAAAAAACTACAACTTCGACCCTACTTTGCCCTACCCTACTACAGCTTTCAAGTACCTACTGTTAGGAATCTACAAATGTATGTGTCTAAAGTACATCTGGTGGAGGGTTTTAATGAAAATGCATTTTTGACGTTCCAGTAAAGAAGCGTCCAAATGGTTGAACAAGATCTCTATTGTACCTTAGAAATTCTGTCAGGTGTTCAGGGCTCTCTCTTCATAATATTTTTAAAACTCAAATAAAATTTGTACAGTGCATTTTTGTTCGCATAGTTTAGTCATCCTCTCATATCATTGTCGTGATTCGTACCTTTCTTGACTGGAATTATAAGATGAAAATTACAATGAAACACAATCTTTAGCTCAAGAGCTTGATTTTTGGAATAAAATATCGTTAATTAGTTTTTTTCTGGGGGGGGGAATGAAGGGAGGGTCAGGGATCATATCCCTTGAAATTTGTAATACAATGTTAATACGTTTTTGTGGAGGGGGATCGGGCCATGGAAGGAGGACCAGTTGTCAAATCCTTTGATTTTTCGAATGAGATATCGTTAATACGTTGTTGTTTTTTTTTTTTGGGGGGGGGGTGTTGGGACATAGGGTGAGGTTCAAGGGTTAGTTCACATGATTTTTTGAATAAAATATCATTTACAAGTATTTTTTTGGGAGGGAGGTCGAAGTCGGGCCATGAAGGTCAAGCCAGGGGTCAGTTCCCATGATTTTTAGAATAAAATATCGGTAATAAGTTGTGTTCTTTTGGGGGGGGGCATGGAGTAAGGGCCAGCGACCAGTTCACATATTTTAGAATAAAATAATAAGTTTTTGTGGGGGGGGGCTGTTGGGCCATGGAGTGAGGACCAGGGATCAGCTCTCATGATTGATTATTGATAAATTGTTTTTTTGGAGGGTAGGAGGACCAGGCCATTGGGGGAAAGGTGTCATCTTCCATAAGTTTGGAATCAAATATAGGTAAATAGTTTCGCTGGGTGTGCGGGTCGGGCTTATCTGATCTTTAAACTACTTTAAAAACTCGCAAAAAAACATTATATGCCCCCAGGGCGTAAATTAAAACTTTTCCCAGGGCTCTTGCTGGTTGTGTTGATCCCGGAGTTTTTGTTTTGTGATTATTGAACTTATTTTAACAAAATGGCTACATTAAAAAATTAATCTACTGGATTTGGGGAAAAGAGGGCAGGGGGGTAGTTGCCCACCAGTCATTTTGATTCTTAAAATGGGAACTTGGACTTCCAATTGAATTAGCACCCTCCAAAGTTTATACGACCACCTCTCTCATGAAAACCTTATATACCCCTGGGGCATAATTTACAGCAATTGTTCTGGGTGCTGTGTAAACCGTACAGTTTTGTTGCATGATCTTTGGTATATTTTGAACAAAATGACTTGTTCAAAATTCGATCGGACACAGATTGGGAAAACAGGATGGGGGGGGCTATTTGCCATCTGATCATTTTTAACTATTAAAAAGGGAACTAGAACGTTCAATCTCTTGCCATTTGAGTTCCCTGCGAAGCTTATATGACCATTTGCTCTGCAAAAACCTTACATGCTTCTGGGGCAAACAGGGTGGTGGAGGGGCTAGTAGCCCTCCGATCTCTTTTAGCCTCTGAATTTTATATGTACAATTCTTCCATAAGAACAGAATGCCCCCCCCCCCCTGAGCACAACTTATAGTGCCTATCCTTGGCTCTGGAGGGTCGTGTCGACCTCGGAGTTTTTGTTATCTGACATTTGAACTACTTTTAACAAAATGTCTATCTTAAAATTCTTATCTGATGAATTTGGGAACAAGGGCCTGGGGGAGCTAGTTGCCCCGCAATTACTTTTGACTCTTAAAATGGCACTAGAACTTCAGGTTTCCTATTGAATGAGGCCCCTCCTAAGTTTATACCACAACCGCTTCGAAATGAAGTACCTCTAAGAAAAGAAAAATAATAAATAATACAACTTTGGAGCCTTATGGCCTTTGCTATAGGCAACGTTATAGCGTTAGCGTTGCTTTATATGTGATTTAACAAAATTTGAGAAAATAAGAAACTGGACTGGAACTCTGCTAAATATCGGTATTTACCTTGACTACACTATGTACATGGTAAGTATGACAACTATCAGGGATCATGAGGTTATTTCTCCATTATATTTTCAATTTGTCATCTTTTTGATCTATTATTGGTAAAGTAAGCTTGATTTTTTCATTCGTTCTTGTGAAAAAATTCACAATTTTCTGAATACAAGGAGCAACCACATTCATAGGTTGACACAGGTCTAAACCTTAAAGATGAAAGGACATAACTTTTGAAGGAGAGTGGGACTAAATGAAATAATTCCAGCTATAGGGTACGATTTTCTTCGGGAGGATTATTTTAAGCAATCTTAGGAGGAATATGTAGATACGGTTACGTTTGTAGGTATTTGGAGGAACCTTTATCAAATTATTCCAAAAATATTCTGCAAAATAAATTGAAATAAATAGATACAAAATATAAAGTAAATGTAACCTTTTGAAGGAGGGTGGAATAAAATGAAATAATTCCATCTGTTGGACACGATTTTCCTGGGGAGGACTTTGTTAAAGCAATCTCAGGAGGAGGTTGTAGGTACGGTGACATTTCTAGCTATTTGGAGGAAGCCTTTCTCAAATTGTTCCAGAAATATTCTGCTAAATGAAGTGAAATAAATAGATAGTAGAGAGCAAGGGTGTATCCAGGATTGTTGTTTAAGGAGAGTGCAGAAGGGGATCTACAGAAAAAAATATATAAAAAAACGCATCAAAATTTGTTTATATGCATTTTTGTGATGTTTTTACGAATCGTGCTAAAATTTTGAGAGGAAGGGAGTTCAACCGCATACATTTCTTAGATACGGTGCTGGTGGATAGGTTTCAAATAACGATTTACTTTATTTCTGTGATGATCTAGAAAAAAGCACAGTTAAAATTAACTATTATGATATTTAGACTTTAGAGTTTAAGTTAAGGTGTCTGGCTCACATTTAATTTTTCATGGAGTAAATATCGGTTATTTTTCTTGGATTAAAACATTTTCTCTTCTCCTTTTCTGTTTTCTTTTCTAAATTCTTCTTATGCGAAAAGGGAGTTGACATAAAAGTGACAAAACATAGTTGAAAGGCACTGTATTTTATTTTGTTTTTCTTTTTAGTTGTTCAAAAACAGATTCAAGGAGCGTTTGAATCAGGGTCGAACCTCACATACGCAACTGAATCTAATGGATTGGAAACGGATGATGGACAGTCAGAAAAATCGGATGAAAACTCGCTTGGTAATGCCGATGTAGTGACAGATTCAGTTGCTATGCAGTCTATGCATCTCCTTAACAACTCTATCCAGTCTGAAGGTGGTTATTTGTTTAAGTTCATTTAGAAAAAAAATTAACAAATTTAAACAAAGCGCTGTCATTTTTTTAGCTTTCTTTTTTTCATTTCAACTAGAATCTTTAAGGAAAATGTAGCAACTTTTCCAAAAAAAAAAAGAAAGAAAAAAGATTAGCTAAACTTAAGGAAAATAAATGGACGTTTCATAAAAAAAATTCTTTGTTGACATTTTATTCAATATATACTCTTTATCATATTAGCATTTATGTTAAATTCGAAAGGATCGATTATTTTCTGCTTCTGTGAAGGTCACTGCCAATTTCTGTAGCAAGGTCTAATGTGAAAAAATGTCTCTTGTTATATCCCTATGTAGCATCTACCCCAGTCTTATCATTTTCATCAGTAAGCTTTTCCACTTCAACAGAATAATTGGTGGATGAAACAAAAATAGGACCCGTAAAAGCTACAGAAAACTTGTGAGAATTTTGTGAGTCTATAGCTTTCTAAGGAATTAGTCTTTGGTTATATTTTTTTTTTTTTAATTTTATTTCTTGACTGTGCTTGGGTCAGAGAAAACATTGTTTGGCGGCTATGGCCTCTCTAACTTCAGTCTCGGTTTAAGCCGCAACTGTTGCAAAAAATTAAATTTGCAGATTTTTGCTGTGGTCACTTATTATTTTTTTTTTTTAAGTGGTAACTTTTGCAGAAAATTAAATTTGCAGGTTTTAGACACTGTTTATGAAGGATATGTGAGTAAAATGCAAACTGACATTTGGGTGGAGACAATTATATATTTTTAATAATAATTTCTCATTCAGTATGCTTTTCCACAACGTTCCTTGATTACCTAACTCTCAACATAAAAAAGTAAGCAGATGTTTTTGTGTTCAGAAACCTTGACACTTCAAAATAGCAGACCATAAAACGAAGGACCTCTTAAGGCTAGAAAATTGAGTTCTAATTTAATGAATCTGTAATTTATCGCATCAAAAATATCTACGTAAAATATTTACTTAATTTAAAAAGCCAATAGCTGAATGACGTTGAAACATGTATAGGCTACGAAATTTTGGCAAGGAATAAGTGCTAAGACTATCACAGTTTAACAATTTGTAAACATCTACTCGCAATCTGATTAAATTAGTTTTCTGTTATTCTTTTTTTGGCGAAGGTAGGGGACCCCCACTCCCGATGATATAGATTTGAGCCTTTTCTTTGGTCAAAAGAAAAATTTTGTTGCGAAAATGCGCCTTTAACATGTATCTCCTATTACGAATATTCCCTGACTGCTTCTAAAGACTTGACCTTTCTGTACTAATATATCGTGGTGTAGATGTCTGGTGTCGACTTTTAACACAACCATTAGAATATTTTTCCTAAGAAGGTAAGAGCTCTTAAAGACCAATAAAGCGGAGTCTTATGCCACTATTTTTGCAATTTCTTCTGGGAAGGTAGTTCTTCGTACCAATCTATGGGGAGGAGAATTTTTGCTACCCTTCCAGTGTTTGGGCATCTTTGTCAGCACAAGCACTGGTATCTCTGCATAAGCAAAACTCAATCTAAGGGTATATCCAGGGTTCTTCAGAGTGGCAAACAAAAAGTCATTTTGTAGCCATCATCTAGTAAAATTCTCACATTTCTGAAGGAGGAGAGTAAATATAAATCGCACAGGTCTTGCCCTGTCTTTCTCCTTGGTCACTTTCAACAAACCTGGGCCAGTAGAGTATTTTCTATGAGTTCCCCTTCTAGCTTCGAGAGGAACTGATTATTTGAGGCGAGGTCTTACACGAGGCAATTTCAGCCAGGTTGGTACAGTAATGCTAAATTCGTGCAAAAAGTGACAAGAGTTGACATTTGTGTTCGTATCAACATTAGTTGAAATCCTAATTCATGTCTCTTTATCCCTTCAATTCGTCTCGAAAACTTTGTGTTAATCATGTTTATGACAGTGCAGACAGAAATTGCAGCCGTTAAGGTTTCATCGTGTTCAAGAAAGACGGGTAATTGTAAAGTGGGTAAAATGGTAAACTCGCATCTTCGTTTTATGACAGCAACCAGACTGAACGGCCTACTCGTGTAATAATTCACTTGGGTATGGGATGTAATGATTAAATTTCTGCTTTAGGTGAGGGTGGATTGCACCACTGTATAAACTTTAGTTTAGGGCCCGTGCATGACGTGTGAAGAATCTTTCTTTATTTGTGGTGGTATGTGTGTATGTGTGGTGGTCTGAGAGGTTGAGTAGTCTCTCCCTTTGTATTCGCCCTGGCTCTGCTACCAGTTTTTGGTAATTACTGAGACCTGCTACATTGCTGGATATCAACACCAGAAGATGAGAAAAACACAACCAATTAGCTCTAGACGTAGAATTTGAAAACACACTTTTTAAATAAAGACTAAGTTTATTAATTCTAGAGAAATTTAAAAATGAAAATAGGCCTTTACATTTTCACCTATTTTCGAAATGTTAAGACTGTTAAATTTTTTGTATTTTTTTTTATTCTCTGATGTTTCATGTTATTTTGTTAGTTGTGATCCCCCTCCCTGTCTAAAAAAGAAAGCATAACAAGGTGCATACTCTGTATACTCTGGAAATGAACCCTGGCTTTTGTCTAAATTAGCTATTAGTCAGGGTTAGTTTTCAAAGTATAGGCCTATACATCTAGAACCTTATTTTAATTAGAAACTTCTGTTTGGGCCACTTATTAAAGATAAAGATATTTTTATTTTCGATGAATCATACTTGAATTATAGAATGTCTCGGTAAACTTAAGTTCAGGGTCAGTGGCCCAGTTCTAAGCTGTTTGTTCTTGACTGGGTCTACTTTGATGTCCATGTGAAAAAAAAAGTTGAGGACCGG
>NW_027063592.1:0-32989 GCF_032884065.1 Artemia franciscana
CGCTGACACATGTGCGTAGATACAATGCTCCAACTATCGACGAAGTGGCCATCGTTATGGTCGGTGATCAGTTTTTACCTCGAGATATTATTCTCAGGGTTTCCACCACACGTGCTACAACTAAAAATAGGCCTACCAATAATACTTTTAAGAAATATAAACCCACCAAAGCTTTGCTATGGCACTCGACCTGCCGTAAAAAAAAACAATGGAAAACCTAATAGAGGCCACAATCTTGACAGGGCCTTTTGAGGGTGAGGCTGTTCTTATTCCTCGCATTCCCAAGATTCCAACGGATCTGCCTTTTCAGTTTAAAAGATTGCAATTCCCAATTCGATTAGCATTTGCAATCACCATTAACAAAGCTCAAGGTCAATCATTAGAAAAATGTGGTATAGATCTTAATACTGATTGTTTTTCCGATTGACAATTGTACGTTGCATGTTCGAGGGTCGGTAAACCTGACAATCTATTTATATTCAGCGACAATTGGACAGCGAAGAATGTTGTATATTCGCAAGTTTTACGCAGTTAATTTGTATTTTATCTATCTATCTATCTATCTATCTATATAAAAACGAGTTGTATGTATGCATGTTTGTTTGTTTGTAAAAAGAGCGTTTGCATATGATGTCATTATTAGTACATACGGCTTTGTATATGCAGAGACAATGGGAAAGCCAAGAATGTTGTATATTCGCAATTTTTACGTAGTTTAACTCCTGCAGACGAAATGAATGCTTGCCTAAAAAATTCTAATTTATAGGCACACGTAAAAATATTAAAATTAACTACAAATATGCGTGTCCGATTGCAAAACGATGACTCTGGTCAAACAGTAGACTCAATTTCAGGACGTATACAACTACCTGCTGATTTCTGTAATTTAGTGACGTCCAAAAATGAATTGATTGAAAAAGTATTTCCGAATATTCTAAACAATTATAAAAATAATAAATGGCTAAGTGAAAGAGCGATTCTCGCACCCAAAAATATAGACGTCCACGAAATCAACAATATTGTTTTGAGCAAGATTCGAGACCAGGCAGTCCTTTACAAGTCAGTCGACACAGTTTTGGAACCAAATGAAGCGGTTAATTATCCATCTGAATTTTTAAATTCCATAGATCCTTCACGGTTTCCACCACACGTGCTACAACTAAAAATAGGCGTACCAATAATACTTTTAAGAAATATCAACCCACCAAAGCTTTGCAATGGCACGCGACTTGCCGTAAAAAAACAATGGAAAACCTAATAGAGGCCACAATCTTGACAGGGCCTTATGAGGGTGAGGCTGTTCTTATTCCTCGCATTCCCATGATTCCAACGGATCTGCTTTTTCAATTTAAAAGATTGCAATTCCCAATTCGATTAGTATTTGCAATCACCATTAACAAAGCTCAAGGTCAATCATTAGAAAAATGTGGTATAGATCTTAATCCTGATTGTTTTTCCCATGGACAATTGTACGTTGCATGTTCGAGGGTCGGTAAACCTGACAATGTATTTATATGCAGCGACAATTGGACAGCGAAGAATGTTGTTTATTCGCAAGTTTTACGCAGTTAATTTGTATTGTATCTATCTATATAAAAACGAGTTATGTGGATGCATGTTTGTTTGTTTGTAAAAAGAGGGTTTGTATATGACGTCATTATTAGTACATACGGCTTTGCATATGCACAGACAATGGGAAAGCCAAGAATGTTGTTTATTCGCAATTTTTGCGCAGTTTGAAACACATATATAAATCTATCTATATTCACAGGTGGGACACAGGGACACAACTACAATGGCGCATAACTAATATGGCGCGTAACGACTTACGCGAGCGGGGGGGCTTGGGGGGGCGCGAAGCGCCCCTCCAACTAGGTGTTGGGGTGGCGCGAAGCGCCACCCCAACAGCTAGTATATATATATATATATATATATATATATATATATATATATATATATATATATATATATATATATATATATATATATATATATATATATATATATATATATATATATATAGAAAACAAACTAAAGCAGAAAAAGAAAACAAACTAAAATGTAAAAACTGGGAATTGCATAAATATTTCGAAATATTCTGACAATAGATTAAAGTAATTCGAAAACTTTAAAACGGATCCTTAAAGTTTGAGGTTTATTATAAATTGTTGAGCTTTAGCAAGCTTGGAACTTGAAGATTTTTCCAACTGTCAGTGTATAGAATGTTACCAAAAAGTAAAACCAGGATTGCGGTTCAAAGAGAAAGGGCCAGATTAGGAATGTGCAATTTACGTCAACGAAGGCTTGTCGAGGAACTACCAGAGCAACGCGAAACCAGACTTGCTGCTGAAAGAGAAAGTAAAAAAAGAAGTCCTGTCGAGTAATCACAAGAGCAACATGAAAACAGGCTGGTGGCTTTAAGAGATAATGCGAGATTAGGAATGTGCAATTTACGTCATGACGTCGTTTTGGTGCCCAAATCGAAAATCAAGATCAATTTATGCCTACTTTCAAAGTAAAAAGGATAATTTATCACAAAGCAGGGTCCCTTCTACCCTTCTCAGGTGAGAATCATAAATTTTTACAACTGTACTTCATCAGTGATAGCAATTCTGAATTGAATGCACGTTGCGAAATGTTTCCCGACGTTGAAAGGACTATCGTTTCCGAATTGCAACTTGTTTTCCACGAAAATAATGATTTAGTGCATCTGTTCAAAACAGCAATTGATTTGATGCCAACTGATACGCATAAAATTGTTATTTCCGCTGACAAAACGCCTACTGGCGAACATGTGCATAGATACAATGCTCCAACTATCGACGAAGTGGCAATCGTTATGGTGGGTGATCAGTTTTTACCTCGAGATATTATTCTTCATAAGAGAAACGCTCAGTTGGTAAGAATTGCTGAAACTAATCGATGCTACGACGCCTTACAATATGCTATCATTTTTTGGGATGGAGCCAACGGCTATCACTTGAACAATAAATTGATAGATCCATCCACTAATAAACAAACGGATAAGAAATGCAGCGCAATGAATTATTATTCCTATAGACTAATGATTCGGCAGGATGAAGAAAATTATATTTTAAAATGCCGTCAATTGCTTCACCAATACGTCGTTGATATGTATGCTAAAATTGAATCAGAACGTTTGCTATATATCCGCCTGAATCAGACCGAGCTCCATTTGCGAGATGCAGTTGTAAATGACGGTAATACCACTAACGTTGGAAGATTAACGATTTTACCTTCGTCATATGCTGGCAGTCCCCGTTATATGCATGAATATGCTCAAGATTCTATTGCGTATGTTCGTCTTTATGGTCGTCCAGATTTATTTATTACATTTACATGTAATCAATCTTGGGACGAGATACAGCAGCTTTTACTTCAAGGACAATCGGCGGTTCATAGACATGACATTACGGCCCGTGTCTTCCGGCAAAAGTTGAAATCACTGATAAACTACATAGTTAAACTTGAAGTGTTTGGGTTAGTGCGATGCTGGATGTACTCAGTGGAATGGCAAAAACATGGGTTTCCACACGCACATATACTTATCTGGCTATATGATAAAATTACTTATAATGAAATTGATGATCTGATTTCCGCTGAAATACCTCATGAAAATGTCGATAAGGGCTTATATGATATTGTAGTAAAAAATACGATATATGGACCTTGCGGTGCACTGAACGAAAAATCACAATGCATGGCCAAAGGAAGGTGCACAAAGCAGTATCATCGACTTTTAGTACCCAACACAATTACTGGCAATGATGGTTACCCACAATATAGAAGAATATCTACTGAAGATGGTGGTAAGATAGCAATAATAAAGAAGCGTAACGGTACCACCATCGAAGTAGATAACCAGTGGGTTGTTCCATATTCCCTTTTATTATCAAAAACGTTTAATGCACAAATAAACGTTGAATATTGTAACTCCGTGAAGGCAATCAAATACATATGTAAATACGTCAACAAAGGCAGTGAACATGGCAGTTTTTGGCTTGCGGCCCGAAATCAAAGATTTCGATGAAATCGTACAATATCAGGCTGGAAGATACATAAGCAGTAATGAAGCTGTTTGGCGAATTCTTTCATTTCCGATATATGAACGAAGTCCAGTTGTTGTTCACTTAGCGGTATATTTACAGAATGGTCAACGTGTTTAATTTTCGGAATCCAACGTGCAAAAAAGAGCCCTGAATCCACCGGATACAACGTTAATTGCTTTCTTTTCGTTATACCAAAATGATTCTTTTGCAAAAAAAACTGCTGTATACTGAAGTGCCTTCGTATTACACGTGGAATACTAAAAATAAATCATTTGAACGTCGAAAACAGGGTAAGTCAGTCGAAGGCCAGCCTACCATCTTCAAAGATACCACGAGAGGCAGACTCTAAACCATTCACCCCAATCCACATGAACGCTTCTTTCTACACCTGCTTTTGGTGAACCCGGTCCGGCGTCCTTTCAGTATGTGAGAACTGTAAACGGTACTATGCATGACACTTACCGTAGTGCAAGCCAAGCTCTGAATTTATTGGAAAATGACCAACACTGGGATAACCGCATCAATGACGCGTGCGAAACTTCAACTCCAAGTCATACTAACAACTTGCTCTCGTTCAGCTTTTACAGAGTTATGAGAGAAATTTAAATCGAAAATGTCCAAAGATATACTCCATTGAAAACGGTTAGAGTCGTCAGATATGACTTTTGATTTTAAATCAGAAATTTATAGCTACTCTTTAGTTATTATTGAAGATGTGTGCTTATGTATGGCAAACAAACCTCGTCAGGATTTGGGAATGCCTTCACCTAATCGTACCGCTGCTGTTTCGACATGTGTAGAATTGGTTCGTGAACAAAGTTAAAACACGAGTGATCTGTTGTCGTATGTACAAAATAATATTTCTAAGTTAATGTCTGAGCAAAAAGATATTTATGATACGATAATACATTGTGTCGATAACAACGTTGGAGAAATCTTCTTTTTGGATGCACCAGGTGGTACTGGTAAAACGTTTGTGATAAAGTAACGACTGCCTGGTCTCGAATCTTGGTCAAAACAATATTGTTGATTTCGTGGACGTCTATATTTTTGGGTGCGAGAATCGCTCTTTCACTTAGCCATTTATTATTTTTATAATTTTTTAGAATATTCGGAAATACTTTTTCAATCAATTCATTTTTGGACGTCACTAAATTACAGAAATCAGCAGGTAGTTGTATACGTCCTGAAATTGAGTCTACTGTTTGACCAGAGTCATCGTTTTGCAATCGGACACGCATGTTTGTAGTTAATTTTAATATTTTTACGTATGCCCATAAATTAGAATTTTTTAGGCAAGCATTCATTTCGTCTGCAGGAGTTAAACTACGTAAAAATTGCGAATATACAACATTCTCGGCTTTCCCATTGTCTCTGCATATACAAAGCCGTATGTACTAATAATGACATCATATGCAAACGCTCTTTTTACAAAAAAACAAACATGCATACACACAACTCGTTTTTATATAGAGAGATAGATAGATAGATACAATACAAATTAACTGCGTAAAACTTGCGAATATACAACATTCTTCGCTGTCCAATTGTCGCTGCATATAAATAGATTGTCAGGTTTACCGACCCTCGAACATGCAACGTACAATTGTCCATGGGAAAAACAATCAGTATTAAGATCTATACCACATTTTTCTAATGATTGACCTTGAGCTTTGTTAATGGTGATTGCAAATGCTAATCGAATTGGGAATTGCAATCTTTTAAATTGAAAAGGCAGATCCGTTGGAATCATGGGAATGTGAGGAATAAGAACAGCCTCACCCTCAAAAGGCCCTGTCAAGATTGTGGCCTCTATTAGGTTTTCCATTGTTTTTTTTTACGGCAAGTCAAGTGCCATTGCAAAGCTTTGGTGGGTTTATATTTCTTAAAAGTATTATTGGTACGCCTATTTTTAGTTGTAGCACGTGTGGTGGAAACCCTGAAAGATCTATGGAATTTAAAAATTCAGATGGATAATTAACCGCTTCATTTGGTTCCAAAACTGTGTCGACTGACTTGTAAAGGACTGCCTGGTCTCGAATCTTGGTCAAAACAATATTGTTGATTTCGTGGACGTCTATATTTTTTGGTGCGAGAATCGCTCTTTTACTTAGCCATTTATTATTTTTATAATTTTTTATAATATTCGGAAATACTTTTTCAATCAATTCATTTTTGGACGTCACTAAATTACAGAAATCAGCAGGTAGTTGTATAGGTCCTGAAATTGAGTCTACTGGGAGCTTTCCGTTTCCAATTGTCAGCAATTGATCTGAAAATGCTTGACCAGTGTCATCGTTTTGCAATCGGACACGCATATTTGTAGTTAATTTTAATATTTTTACGTGTGCCCATAAATTAGAATTTTTCAGGCAAGCATTCATTTCGTCTGCAGGAGTTGATCTAGGTATTATAGGTAATGTTTGCCTGAAATCTCCCGCAAGCAATATTAATGTGCTGCCAAAGGGTTTCGACTTCCCTCTCAAATCTTTCAAGCATTGATCCAGAGCCTCGAGCGATTTTTTGTATGCCATTGTGCACCCATCCCAAATAATAAGTGTGCATTGCTGCAATACTTTACCCATCCCTGA
Organism: Artemia franciscana; assembly: GCF_032884065.1. NCBI lineage: Eukaryota > Metazoa > Arthropoda > Branchiopoda > Anostraca > Artemiidae > Artemia > Artemia franciscana. Next base: position 6,662 of record NW_027063592.1, read on the forward strand.
TGATTTGGAAATATTGCACGTGGGAGTTTCTGTAGAATGCAAATTCAGAGGCAATTTCAAAGCGGAATGAGCAGTTCTTCCACCAGGCAGCAATGTTGCGGCTATTCCAGACGACGCAATTGCCAACGCTATATCATTTTTTGATCGAATTGATGCCAGAATCAGTTTTATCACAAATGTTTTACCAGTACCTCCTGGCGCATCCAAAAAGAAAGTTTCTCCAACGTTGTTATTGACACAATGCATTATCGTATCATAAATGTCCTTTTGTTCCAACGTTAACTTGGAAATGTTATTTTGTACATACGACAATAGATCACTCGTACTGTAACTTTGTTCACGATCCAATTCTACACATGTCGAAACAGCAGCGATACGGTTAGGTGAAGGCATTCCCAAATCCTGAAGAGGTTTGTTTGCCATACGTACGCACAAATCTTCTATAATAACTAAAGTGTAGTTATAAATTTCTGATGTAAAATCAAAAGTCATATCTGACGTCTCTAACTGTTTTCGATGGAGTATAACTTCGGACATTTTTGACTTATATTTTTCCCATAACTCTGTAGGAGCTGATGGAGAGCAAGTTGTTAAAATGATGCCAAACAATGCACGAATTTGACTTGGGGTTGACGTTTCGCACGCGTCATTGATGCAGTTATCCCAGTGTTGGTCATTCTCCAATAAATTCAGAGCTTGGCATGCACTACGGTAAGTGTCATGTATAGTACCGTTTACAGTTCTCAAATACTCAAAGGATGTCGGACCGGGTACATTCACCAAAAGCAGGCGTAGAAAGAAGCATTCATGTTGATTGCGGTGAACGGTGTAGAGTCTTCCTATCGTGGTATCTTTGAAGATGGTAGGTTGGCCGTCGACTGACTTACCCTGTTTTCGACGTTCAAATACTTTATTTTTAGTATTCCACGTGTAATACGTAGGCACTTCAGTATACAGCAGTTTTTTTGCAAAAGAATCATTTTTGCAAAGCGAAAAAAAAGCTGTTAATGTTGTATCCGGTGGATTCAGGACTCTTTGTTGCACGTTGGTTTCCGTGGAATAAACACGTTGACCATTCTGTAAATGTACCGCTAAGTGAACAACAGCTGGACTACGTTCATGTATCGGAAATGAAAGAATTCGCCAAACAGCTTCATTACTGCTTATGTATCTTCCAGCCTGATATTGTACGATTTGGTCGAAATCTTTGATTTCGGGCTTTGCCTTTACGGAGTTACAGTATTCAACGTTTATGTGTGCATTAAATGTTTTTGATAATAATGGGGAATATGGAACAACCCACTGGTTATCTACTTCGATGGTGGTACCGTTACGCTTCTTTATTATTGCTGTTTTACCGCCATCTTCAGTAGATCTTCTTCTATATTGTGGGTAACCATCATTGCCAGTAATTGTGTTTGATACTAAAAGTCAAGGATATTGCTTTGTGCACCTTCCTTTGGCCATGCATGGTGAATTTTCGTTCAGTGCACCGCAAGGTCCATGTATCATATTTTTTACAATAATATCATGTAACCTCTTATCGACATTTTTATCAGGTATTTCAGCGGAAATCACATCATCAATTTCGTTCGAAGTAATTTTTTTATGTAGCCATATTAGTATATGTGCGTGTGGCAAACCTCGTTTTGCCATTCCACTGAGTACATCCAGCATCGCACTGACCCAAACACTTCAAGTTTTACTATGTAGTTTATCAGTGATTTCAACTTTTGCCGGAAGACACGGGCCGTAATGTCATGCCTATGAACGGCCAATTGCCCTTGAAGTAAAAGCTGCAGTATCTCGTCCCAAGATTGATTACATGTAAATGTAATAAATAAATCTGGACGACCCTAGAGACGAACATACGCAATAGCATCTTGAGCATATTCATGCATATGACGGGGACTGCCAGCATATGACGAAGGTAAAACTGTTAATCTTCCAACGTTTGTGGTATTACCGTCATTTATAACTGCATCTCGCAAATGAATGTATTGTTCAGAGCGGAGCTTGGTCTGATTCAGGCGGATATATAGCAAACGTATTGATTCAATTTTAGCATACATATCAACGACAAATTGGTGAAACAATTCACGGCATTTTAAAATATAATTTTCTTCATCCTGCCGAATCATTAGTCTATAGGAATAATAATGCATTGCACTGCATTTCTTATTCATTTCTTTGTTAGTGGCTGGATTCATCAATTTAATATTAAAGTGATAGCCGTCGGCTCCATCCCAAAAAATGATAGGATATTGTAGGGCATCGTAGCATCGATGAGTTTCAGCAATTCTTAACAACTGATCGCTTCGCTTATGAAGAATAATATCTCGAGGTAAAAACTGATCACCGACCATAACGATTGCCACTTCGTCGATAGCTGGAGCATTGTATCTACGCACATGTTGGCCAGGAGGCGTTTTGTCAGCGGAAATAACAATTTTATGCGTATCAGTAGGCATCAAATCGATGGCTGTTTTGAACAGATAGACTAAATTATTATTTTCGTGGAAAAGATGTTGCAATTGGGAAACGATTGTCCTTTCAACGTTGGGAGAAATTTCGCAACGTGCATTCAATTCAGAATTTCTATCACTGATGAACTACAATTGTAAAAATTTATGATTCTCGCCTGAGAATGGTAGAAGGGACCCTGCTCTATGATAAATTTGCCCTTTTACTTTGAAAGTAGACATAAATTGATCTGGATTTTCGATTTGGGCTCCAAACGACGTCATTTGGAAACATGAGTTGTATTTTCTGATTCGTGACAAAAAACTCTTAGATTCTGACGTAGTTCCAGTAAGGAAAGTCTTCAATGGCTCTGGTGGTGCAGCCAATAGAGGAAGTTTAACTTTTCCTGAGGCGCAACACATTCCCATTGTTTCACTATTGAATTTCAAGGCCTTGCAATAGGGACAAATTTTAGACATTGTCCCGATTTGAACACATCTACTCAAGCTATAATCATCGACTGGGTTGTACCTGAATGTCAGGAGATAACTTTCAGGTTGCTCTGATTCCTCGGCACGCTTTCTTTTCTTACTTTCTCTATCAGCAGCAAGCCTGATTTCCTGCTGTTCTTGTAATTCCTCGGCACACCTTCTTTTTTCACTTTCTCTTTTAGCAGCAAGTCTGCTTCCGCGTTGCTCTGGTAGTTCCTCGGCACGCTTTCTGTTCTTTCTTTCTCTATCAGCCTTAAGCCTGTTTTCTTGCTGTTCTTTTGATTCCTCGGCACGCTTCCTGTTCTTTCTTTCTCTATCAGCCTCAAGCCTGTTTCCTTGCTGTTCTTTTGATTCCTCGGCACGCTTTCTGTTCTTTCTTTCTCTATCAGCCTCAAGCCTGTTTCCTTGCTGTTCTTTTGATTCCTCGGCACGCTTTCTTTTCTGACTTTCTCTATCAGCAGCAAGTTTTTTGGCATAGAATCTTTGAGCATCTTCATCGGCTTTTGCCATTGTAAGTTCATCAGTCATTTTAAACTTAAACATTAATATATTTCTACGTGAACATATGTCTTAAATATCTTGAATGACGTCACCGTCAAAGCAAAAATGATATTTTTATATATATAGATGACGTCACCGTCAAAGCAAAAATGACGACAACTAACTTCATGACGTCAGTCAACACAGAAACATGAGGTCACCTGACAGACAGACAGACACACAGACAGACAACTTATTTTTATATATATAGATAGAAGATAGATATATAAAAATAAGTTGTTTGTCTGTCTGTCGACTGACGTCACTTTCTGCATATGACGTCTGAATTATTTCATCATATACCAAATCAAAAACGAATGTATTCAAGCCGAAGTAGCTGAGTTGGTAAAGCGTTAAGTTCCAGGTTCGGTTAGCAATCACCATCAACAAAGCTCAATGGGCAATCATTAGAATAATGAGGTATAGATTACGTTTATTTTAAACGAAGACATTAATTTTAATGTCTTCACGTGTGCCCATAAATTAGAATTTTTCAGGCAAGCCTTCATTTTGTCCGCAGGGGTTGATCTAGGTATTATAGGTAGTGTTTGCCTGAAATCTCCCGCAAGCGATATTAATGTGCTGCCAAAGGGTTTCGAATTTCCTCGTAAATCTCGTATTGATTGCTCCAGAGCCTCGAGCGATTTTCTTATGCCATTGTGCACTCATTCTGAATGATAAGTGTGAATTCCTGCAACACTTCACCCATCCCAGATGATTTGAAAATATTGCACGTGGGAGTTTCTGTAGAATGCAAATTCGGAGGCAATTTCAAAGCAGAATGAGCAGTTCTTCCACTAGGCAGCAATGTTGTAGCTATGCCGGACGACGCAATTGCCAAAGCTATGTCATTTTTTGATCGAATTGAAGCCAGAATCAATTTTATCACAAACGTTTTACCAGTACCTCCTGGTGCATCCAAAAAGAAAATTTCTCCAACGTTGTTATCTACAAAATGCATTGTCTTATCATAAAAGTCTTTTTGCTCAGATGTTAACTTAGAAATATCATTTTGTAGATACGACAATAGATCACTCGTGTTGTAACTTTGGTCACGGTCCAATTGTACACATGTCGAAACAGCAGCGTTACGATTAGGTGAAGGCACTCCCAAATCCTGAAGATGTTTGTTTGCCATACATTCGCACAAATCTTCAATAATAACTTGTAGTTGTAAATTTCTGCTGTAAAATCAAAAGTTATATATAAAGTCTCTAAACGTTTTCGATGGAGTATATCCTCGGCCATTTTCGATCTATATTTCTCCCATAACTCTGTAGGAGCTGAAGGATAGCACGAAGTTAGTTTGATTCCGAACAATGCACGAATTGGACTTGGAGTTGACGTCTCGCACGCGTCATTGATGCAGTTATCCCAGTGTTGGTCATTCTTCAATAAATTCAGAGCTTGGCATAAACTACGGTAAGTGTCATGTATAGTACCGTTTACAGTTCTCGAATGTTCAAAGGATGTCGGACCGGGTACATTCACCTAAAGCAGGCGGAGAGAGAAGCATTCATGTTGATTGGGGTGAATGGTGTAGAGTCTTCCTATCGCGGTATCTTTGAAGATGGTAGGTTGGCCGTCAAGTGACTTACCCTGTTTTCGACGTTCAAACGATTTAGTTTTAGCATTCCACTTGTTATAAGAAGGTACTTCAGTATACTGCAGTTTTTTTTGCAAAAGAATCATTTTGACATAACGAAAAGGAAGCAGCTCTTTGTTGCACGTTGGATTCCAAAGATTAATACGTTGACCATTCTGTAAATTTACCGCTATGTGAACAACAGCTGGAATTTGTCCATGTATCGGAAATGAAAGAATTCACCAAACAGCTTTATTACGGCTTATGTATCTTCCAGCCTGATATTGTACGATTTCATCGATATCACTTATTTCGTACTGCAGGCCAAAAACTGCCATGTCGCTGCCTTTGTTGACGTATTTACATATGTATTTGATTGCCTTTACTGAGTTATAGTATTCAACGTTAATGTGAGCATTAAATGCTTTTGATAATAAAGATGAATATGGCACAACCCACTGGTTATCTACTTCGATGGTGGTACCATTACGCTTCTTTATTATTGCTGTTTTACTGCCATCTTCAGTAGATCTTCTTCTATATTGTGGGTAACCATCGTTACCGGTAATTGTGTTGGGTACTAAAAGTCAAGGATATTGCTTTGTTCACCTTCCTTTGGCCATGCATGGTGATTTTTCATTCATTGCACCGCAAGGTCCATATATCATATTTTGTACCGCAATATCATATAAATCCTTATCGACATTTTCATGAGGTATTTCAGCGGAAATCACATCGTCAATTTCATTAGAAGTAATTTTATCTTGCAGCCAAATCAAAATATGTGCGTCTGGCAATCCTCGTTTTTGCCATACCCCTGAGCATATCCAGCATCGCACTGACCCAGACGCTTTAAGTTTTACTATGTAGTTTATCAGTGATTTCAACTTTTGCCGGAAGACACGGGCCGTAAAGTATAGATGTCAATTTATTAATAATTTGATAGATCCATCCACTAACAAACAAACAGATAAGAAATGTAGCGCAATGAATTATTATTCCTCTAGACTAATGATTCGTTAGGATGATGACAATTATATTTTAAAATGCCGCCAATTGTTTCACCAATACATCGCTGATATGTATGCAAAGATTGAATCAGAACTTTTGCTTATTATCTGTCTGAATCAGACTAAGCTCCACTCTGAACAATACATTCATTTGCGAGATGCAGTTGTAAAAGACGGTAATACCACTAACGTTGTAAGAATAACGATTTTACCTTCGTCATATACTGGCAGTCGAACATAAGCGAAAATTTCTTTTCGCTTATGAAGAATAACATCTCGAGGTAAAAACTGATCACTGACCATAATGATTGCCACTTCGTCGATCGTTGGAGCATTGTATCTACGCATATGTTCGCCAATAGGCGTTTTGTCAGCGGAAATAACAATTTTATGCGTATCAGTAGGCATCACATCGATTTATGTTTTAAACAGGCGATAGACCGTTCAACGTCGGAAGAAATTTTTCAACGTATATTCAATTCAGAATATCTATCACTGACGAAGTACAGGTATAAAAATTTATGATTCTCTCCTGAGAATGATAGAAGGGACCCTGCTCTATGATAAATTTACCCTTTTACTTTGAAAGTAGGCATAAATTGATCTTGATTTTCGATTTGGGCACCAAACGACGTTATTTGGAAACATGAGTTATATTTTCTGATCTTCTATCTCTATATATACAAATAAGTTGTCTGTTTGTCTGTGTGTCGACTGACGTCATGTAATAGGTCGTCTTGTCGTTATTATGACGATGACGTCATTGAACGTATTTAAGACATTCGTTCACGGAAAAATGTTTAATTGTAAAATGACTGAAGAACCTACAATGTCAACAGCTGAGGAAGCTGCTCAAAGAGTCTATGCCAAAAAACTTGCTGCTGATAGAGAAAGTAAGAAAAGAAAGCGTGCCGAGGAATTACAAGAGCAACGCGAAACCAGACTTGCTGCTAAAAGAGAAAGTGAAAAAAGAAGGCGTGACGAGGAATCACAAGAACAGCAAAAAAACAGGCTTGCGGCTGATAGAGAAAGTAAGAACGGAAAGCGTGCCGAGGAATCACAAGACCAACGCGAAACCAGACTTGTTTCTAAAAGAGAAAGTGAAAAAAGAAAGCGTGCCGAGGAATCACAAGAACAGCAAGAAAACAGGCTTGCGGCTGATAGAGAAAGTAAGAAAAGAAAGCGTACCGAGGAATCACAAGAGCAACCTGAAAATTATCGCCTGGCATTCAGGTACAGCCCAGTCGATGATTATAGCTTGAGTAGATGTGTTCAAATCGGGACCATGTCTAAAATTTGTCCCTATTGCAAGGCCTTGAAATTCAATGATGAAACAATGGGAATGTGTTACGCCTCAGGAAAAGTTAAACTTCCTCTATTGGCTGCACCACCAGAGCCATTGAAGACTTTGCTTACTGGAACTACGTCAGAATCTAAGCGTTTTTTTCACAGATCAGAAAATATAACTCATGTTTCCAAATGACGTCGTTTGGTGCCCAAATCGAAAATCCAGATCAATTTATGCCTACTTTCAAAGTTAAAGGGAAAATTTATCATAGAGAAGCGTCCCTTCTACCATTCTCAGGCGAGAATCATAAATTTTTACAATTGTACTTCATCAGTGATAGAAATTCTGAATTGAAGGCACGTTGCGAAATCAGTATGAATTTTAGAAGTAGTTTAGGTTTTCTGTTACGAGTCGGAATAACGATGGGCAAAACATAGCTATCGGCTTCAGGAACAGCAAATGTCGCATGAATCTCTATCGTTCTGGCCATGTTACGTGAGATACTTTGGGATATATCAGCTTTTGCAGCTTCATCGTTTCCCATCCCTTCGTCACTCACTTCATCCACTTCAGGAGGGATTATAATTATATCAGCAGGATCCTTGTTGTCACAAGGCATCTCTTGTAACACACAATGTGTGTTTAATCTTTATACCAAGTCGAAGTGCATTAGCGAGCACAACAGCGTTTTTAAAAAACACTCTAACAGCCAAAGAAATGCCTATTCGTTTTGCATGAGTAATATTGCCGCAATCAATTAACATCCTCGCATCAAAATTGGTCGGTAAACCTTTAATGATTCCAATATATTTCGTTTCTTTTACTTTGACGTCACAATCTCTCATTATAGACGGAACGGCATTGCAAAAGTTCCTTGCAGCAATCTTGTCAATTCGTACCACCAGCTTATCGCCAGAGGGCTTAATGCTATGAATACACTCATGACCTGGAATAGAATCTATTATTTCGCGACCCTTGGCAGGATTATTTAATTCTGATGGGACTTAAGAAATAACAACGGTCGTCAGATCGTGATTCAATGACTGAGGGCCAGGGTTGCTAAGAGGGGGGAATTTAAGATCATGCGACGAAATCTTCTCACAAATTTGCTTAAGTTCTGAATCAATTCTTACAAGCTTTGAGGTGAAGCTAGAATAAGCCACAGCAGGAATAACAGGAACCTTGATAAGCAAGATAATCACGTATGTAGTCAAAGACAAATTTTCGCTGTCGCATTTCTGGAAGATTTCCATCATGTCCTTAATGTGACGGTAATTAGCTTGATCGCCTTGGCGTCTTTGCACACGTTCACCCATGTTAACACGAGACCAAAGTTCTATTTTAGCTGCCATAATAAACTTCTCATCGAAAAAACCCACAGCATGGTTATCAATAATTTCATCACTTACTCCTTCTTTAAGATTAGATTGCACAAAATTCAACACCGACGAATGTACATATTCCGTCATAATGGTATAACCAATTTATATATATATATATATATATATATATATATATATATATATATATATATATATATATATATATATATATATATATATATATACCCCAACACCAAGTTGGTGGGGCGCTTCGCGCCCCCCAAGCCCCCCCGCGCGCGTAAGTCGTTACGCGCCATTGTAGTTGTGTCCCTGTGTCCCACCTGTGAATGGAGATAGATATAAATATATGTTTTTAAAAACGTAAAACATGCGAATATACAACATTCTTCGCTGTCCCATTGTCTGTGCATATAAGTAGATTGTCAGGTTTACTGACTCTTGAACATGCAACATATAATTGTCCATGGGAAAAACAATCCGTATTCAGATTTATGCCTCATTATTCTAATGATGTGTTCCTGTGCCCCGGTCGTCATTTATATTCCCTGTGTCCCGGTCGTCATTTGTGTCCCGGTGTCCCAGTTTGTAATTTCTCTTTGAGTGTCCTGGTCGTCATTTATATTCCCTGTGTCCCGGTGTCCCGGTCGTCATTTGTGTCCCAGTGTCCCGGTCTGTAATTTCTATTCGAACAATAGTAGTAGTATAGTATAGGATTAACGACGCCTCTTGACTACTAAGGTCCCTGCGTCGGCCCTGCAGTGCATTGCTGCAGCATGATTCGATCTCCGGGTCCCGTATTACCAAGCTAAGGTCAAACCCACTGCGCCACTACAGGACCTATTCGAACAATATCTGTGTCCCGGTCGTCATTTATATATCCCGCCTGTGCCCCCGGCGACCCCGTTGTAGTTGTGTCCCTGTGTCCCGGTCGTCATTTATATTCCCTGTGTCCCGGTCGTGATTTGTGTCCGGGTGTCCCAGTCTGTAATTTTTCTTTGAGGTTTCCGGTCGTCATTTATATTCCCTCTGTGTCGGTCGTCATTTGTGTCCCGGTCTGTAATTTATCTTTGAGTGTTTTTTCTTTTTAGTTTTTTTTTAGGTTTTTACATTTTTTCAGTTTTTTTTTTCTTCTTTATTTTTCAGCGTCACTATGAAGAACATATCGCCGAACCTTTGTTTTTTAACTTAAATCTGGTAGGCATTGATGACCTTATCCAAGTCAAAATCCCAAACCCAATCATCATCACTATCATTTTCAGTTTTGATATGTTTTGACTCTCGCTTTCCAGATGGATTTTCATCTAACTGCGCGGTTTTGCGTTCTTTAGCCGCAAGCCTGCTTTCTTGCTGTTCTTGCGATTCCTCGGCACGCTTTCTTTTCTTACTTTCTCTATCAGCTGCAAGCCTGTTTTCTTGCTGTTCTTGTGATTCCTCGGCACGCTTTCTTTTCTTACTTTCTCTATCAGCAGCAAGTTTTTTGGCATAGACTCTTTGAGCAGCTTCCTCGGCTGTTGCCATTGTAGTTTCTTCAGTCATTTTACAATTAAACATTTTTCCGTGAACGCATGTCTTAAATATCTTTAATGACGTCACCGTCATAGCCAAAATGACGACAATTAACTTCATGACGTCAGTCGACACAGAAACATGACGTCACCTGACAGACAGACACACAGACAGACAACTTATTTATATATATATACTAGCTGTTGGGGTGGCGCTTCGCGCCACCCCAACACCTAGTTGGTGGGGGCACTTCGCGCCCCCCCCAAGCCCCCCTGCGCGCGTAAGTCGTTACGCGCCATAATAGTTACGCGCCATTGTAGTTGTGTCCCTATGTCCCACCTGTGAATATAGATAGATATATATATGGTTTTAACTACGTAAAACTTGCGAATATACAACATTCTTTGCTGTCCCATTGTCTTTGCATATAAATAGATTGTCAGGTTTACCGACTCTTGAACATGCAACATATAATGGTCCATGGGAAAACAATCTGTATTCAGATCTATACCTCATGATTCTAATGATTGCCCTTGAGCTTTGTTGATGGTGATTGCTAATCGACCATTCCCTGTCCCGGTGTCCCGGTCGTCATTTACATCCCCCTGTTTCCCCCGGTGTCCCCGTTGTAGTTGTGTCCCTGTGTCCCGGTCGTCATTTATATTCCCTGTGTCCCGGGTCCCGGTCGTCATTTGTATCCCGGTGTCCCGGTCTGTATATACATTCGTTTTTTAGTTTTGTTTTTCTCCTTTATTTTTTTCCTTTTTTTTTCTTTTTTAGCTTATTTAGATTTTTAGATTTTTTAGTTTTTTTATTAGTTTTTAGTTTTTTTTTCTTTTTAGTTTTTTTGTCCCGGTCGTCATTTATATCCCCCTGTTTCCCCCGGTGTCCCCGTTGTAGTTGTGTCCCTGTTTCCCGGTCGTCATTTATATTCCCTGTGTCCCGGTCGTCATTTGTATCCCGGTGTACCGGTCTGTATATACATTTGTTTTTTAGTTTTGTTTTTCTCCTTTATTTTTTTCCTTTTTTTTTCTTTTTTAGTTTATTTAGATTTTTAGATTTTTTAGTTTTTTTATTAGTTTTTAGTTTTTTTTTCTTTTTAGTTTTTTTGTAGTTTTTACCTTCTTTTTAGTTTTGTTAATTTTTTTTTTACTTGTGTCCTGGTCGTCATTTATACTCCCTGTGTCCCGGTGCTTTGTTGATTGCTAATCGAACATTCCTTTTGTCCTGGTCGCTTTCTCTTTGAGTGTCGTCATTTATTTTTTTCTTTTTTAGTTCTTTTAGTTTTTACCTTTTTTAGTTTTTTTTAGTTTTTAGTTTTTTTAGTTTTTTATCTTTTTTTAGTTTTTTTAGTTTTTTTAGTTTTTTAGCTTTTTTATTTTTTTTATTAGTTTTTAGTTTTTTTGTAGTTTTTGCCTTTTTTTTAGTTTTTTTAGTTTTTTAGCTTTTTTATTAGTTTTTAGTTTTTTTTGTAGTTTTTGCCTTTTTTTAGTTTTTTTAGTTTTTTAGCTTTTTTATTTTTTTTATTAGTTTTTAGTTTTTTTTGTAGTTTTTGCCTTTTTTTAGTTTTTTTAGTTTTGACATCACCTGATCCAGTTTTTTCAGGTGACGTCACCTGATCCACGATCCACAGATCCACAGACAACTTATTTTTATATATATAGATAGTTTTTTTTTTTTTACTTATGTCCTGGTCGTTATTTACACTCCCTGTGTCCCGGTGCTTTGTTGATTGCTAATCGAACATTCCTTTTGTCCTGGTCGCTTTCTCTTTGAGTGTCGTCATTTATTAGTTTTTTCCTTTTTTTTTTTTTTAGTTTTTTATTGGTTTTTACCTTTATTTTAGCTTATTTTTCAGTTTTTTCCTTTTTTTAGTTTTTTTTTATTTTTAATTTTTTTTTAGTTTTTTACCTTTTTTTAGTTTTTTTTAGTTTTTTTAGTTTTTTAGCTTTTTTACTTTTTTTATTAGTTTTTAGTTTTTTTTTGTGGTTTTTGCCTTTTTTTAGTTTTTTAGCTTTTTTATTTTTTTTATTAGTTTTTAGTTTTTTTTGTAGTTTTTGCCTTTTTTTAGTTTTTTCAGTTTTGACGTCACCTGATCCAGTTTTTTCAGGTGACGTCACCTGATCCATCCATCCATCCACAGACAGACAACTTATTTTTATATATATAGATATATACTAGCTGTTGGGGTGGCACTTCGCGCCACCCCAACACCTAGTTGGTGGGGCGCTTCGCGCCCCTCCAAGCCCCCCCGCGCGCGTAAGTCGTTACGCGCCATATTAGTTATGCGCCATTGTAGTTGTGTCCCTGTGTCCCACCTGTGAATATAGATAGATTTATATATGTGTTTCAAACTACGCAAAAATTGCGAATAAACAACATTCTTGGCTTTCCCATTGTCTGTGCATATGCAAAGCCGTATGTACTAATAATGACGTCATATACAAACGCTCTTTTTACAAACAAACAAACATGCATCCACATAACTCGTTTTTATATAGATAGATACAATACAAATTAACTGCGTAAAACTTGCGAATAAACAACATTCTTCGCTGTCGAATTGTCGCTGCATATAAATACATTGTCAGGTTTACCGACCCTCGAACATGCAACGTACAATTGTCCATGGGAAAAACAATCAGGATTAAGATCTATACCACATTTTTCTAATGATTGACCTTGAGCTTTGTTAATGGTGATTGCAAATACTAATCGAATTGGGAATTGCAATCTTTTAAATTGAAAAGCAGATCCGTTGGAATCATGGGAATGCGAGGAATAAGAACAGCCTCACCCTCATAAGGCCCTGTCAAGATTGTGGCCTCTATTAGGTTTTCCATTGTTTTTTTTTTACGGCAAGTCGCGTGCCATTGCAAAGCTTTGGTGGGTTGATATTTCTTAAAAGTATTATTGGTACGCCTATTTTTAGTTGTAGCACGTGTGGTGGAAACCCTGAAGGATCTATGGAATTTAAAAATTCAGATGGATAATTAACCGCTTCATTTGGTTCCAAAACTGTGTCGACTGACTTGTACAGGACTGCCTGGTCTCGAATCTTGTTCAAAACAATATTGTTGATTTCGTGGACGTCTATATTTTTGGGTGCGAGAATCGCTCTTTCACTTAGCCATTTATTATTTTTATAATTTTTTAGAATATTCGGAAATACTTTTTCAATCAATTCATTTTTGGACGTCACTAAATTACAGAAATCAGCAGGTAGTTGTATACGTCCTGAAATTGAGTCTACTGTTTGACCAGAGTCATCGTTTTGCAATCGGACACGCATATTTGTAGTTAATTTTATTATTTTTACGTGTGCCTATAAATTAGAATTTTTTAGGCAAGCATTCATTTCGTCTGCAGGAGTTAAACTACGTAAAAATTGCGAATATACAACATTCTTGGCTTTCCCATTGTCTCTGCATATACAAAGCCGTATGTACTAATAATGACATCATATGCAAACGCTCTTTTTACAAACAAACAAACATGCATACATACAACTCGTTTTTATATAGATAGATAGATAGATAGATAGATAAAATACAAATTAACTGCGTAAAACTTGCGAATATACAACATTCTTCGCTGTCCAATTGTCGCTGCATATAAATAGATTGTCAGGTTTACCGACCCTCGAACATGCAACGTACAGTTGTCAATGGGAAAAACAATCAGTATTAAGATCTATAGCACATTTTTCTAATGATTGACCTTGAGCTTTGTTAATGGTGATTGCAAATGCTAATCGAATTGGGAATTGCAATCTTTTAAATTGAAAAGGCAGATCCGTTGGAATCTTGGGAATGCGAGGAATAAGATAAGCCTCACCCTCAAAAGGCCCTGTCAAGATTGTGGCCTCTATTAGGTTTTCCATTGTTTTTTTTACGGCAGGTCGAGTGCCATAGCAAAGCTTTGGTGGGTTTATATTTCTTAAAAGTATTATTGGTAGGCCTATTTTTAGTTGTAGCACGTGTGGTGGAAACCCTGAGAATAATATCTCGAGGTAAAAACTGATCACCGACCATAACGATGGCCACTTCGTCGATAGTTGGAGCATTGTATCTACGCACATGTTGGCCAGGAGGCGTTTTGTCAGCGGAAATAACAATTTTATGCGTATAAGTAGGCATCAAATCGATGGCTGTTTTGAACAGACGCACTAAATTATTATTTTCGTGGAAAAGATGTTGTAATTGGGAAACGATTGTCCTTTCAATGTTGGGAGAAATTTCGCAACGTGCATTCAATTCAGAATTTCTATCACTGATGAAGTACAATTGTAAAAATTTATGATTCTCGCCTGAGAATGGTAGAAGAGACCCTGCTCTATGATAAATTTGCCCTTTTACTTTGAAAGTAGACATAAATTTATCTGGATTTTCAATTTGGGCTCCAAACGACGTCATTTGGAAACATGAGTTGTATTTTCTGATTCATTTATATTCCTTATGTCCCGGTGTCCCGGTCGTCATTTATATCCCCCTCTTTTATATCCCGCTTATTTTTCAGTTTTTTCCTTTTTTTAGTTTTTTTTTTACTTTTTTAGTTCTTTTAGTTTTTACGTTTTTTAGTTTTTTTTAGTTTTTTAGATGAATTTTTTTTTTAGTTTTTTACCTTTTTTTCTTTTTAGTTTTTATTGGTTTTTACCTTTTTTTAGCTTTTTATCTTTTTAATTTTTTTTACTTTTATTTTTAATTTTATTAGTATTCTTTTTCTCTTCTATTTTTCATTTTTCCTTTTTTTTTTAGTTTTTTTTAGTTTGTAGTTTTTTAAGTTTTTTCCTTTTTTTAGTTTCTTTAGTTTTTTTTAGTTTTTTGGCTTTTTTATTTTTTTATTAGTTTTTAGTTTTTTTTGTAGTTTTTGCCTTTTTTAGTTTTTTCAGTTTTTTTTAGTTTTTAGTTTTTTACCTTTTCTAGCCTAACCAGGATTTGAACCTGGGACCTTCATTCTCCGTTCTGACACCCTCTCTCACCGAGTGACTACTCCAGCATGTTCATTTTGGTGTTTTAAATGGTATATTATTAACCAAATTATTGTGTTTTACAATATACTAAGCATCGTCATAACAAAAATGACGGCAACTAATTTCATGACGTCAGCCGAAACATGACGTCACCTGATCCACAGATCCACAGACCCACAGACAGACAGACAACTTATTTTTATATATATAGATATACTAGCTGTTGGGGTGGCGCTTCGCGCCACCCCAACACCTAAGTGGTGGGGCGCTTCGCGCCCCCCCAAGCCCCCCCGCGCGCGTAAGTCGTTACGCGCCATATTAGTTACGCGCCATTGTAGTTGTGTCCCTGTGTCCCACCTGTGAATATATATAGATTTATATATGTGTTTCAAACTACGTAAAAATTGCGAATATACAACATTCTTGGCTTTCCCATTGTCTGTCCATATACAAAGCTGTATGTACTAATAATGACGTCATATGCAAACGCTCTTTTTACAAACAAACAAACATGCATACACACAACTCGTTTTTATATAGATAGATAGATAGATAGATACAATACAAATTAACTACGTAAAACTTGTGAATATACAACAGTCTTCGCTGTCCCATTGTGTGTGTTGCAATCTTTTAAATTGAAAAAGCAGATCCGTTGGAATCATGGGAATGCGAGGAATAAGAACAGCCTCACCCTCATAAGGCCCTGTCAAGATTGTGGCCTCTATTAGGTTTTCCATTGTTTTTTTTTTTACGGCAAGTCGCGTGCCATTGCAAAGCTTTCGTGGGTTGATATTTCTTAAAAGTATTATTGGTACGCCTATTTTTAGTTGTAGCACGTGTGGTGGAAACCCTGAAGGATCTATGGAATTTAAAAATTCAGATGGATAATTAACCGCTTCATTTGGTTCCGAAATACAAATTAACTGCGTAAAACTTGCGAATATACAACATTCTTCGCTGTCCAATTCTCGCTGCATATAAATAGATTGTCAGGTTTACCGACCCTCGAACATGCAACGTACAATTGTCCATGGGAAAAACAATCAGTATTAAGATCAATACCACATTTTTTTAATGATTGACCTTGAGCTTTGTTAATGGTGATTGCAAATGCTAATCGAATTGGGAATTGCAATCTTTTAAATTGAAAAGGCAGATCCGTTGGAATCATGGGAATGCGAGGAATAAGAACAGCCTCACCCTCAAAAGGCCCTGTCAGGATTGTGGCCTCTATTAGGTTTTCCATTGTTTTTTTTTACGGCAAGTCGAGTGCCATTGCAAAGCTTTGGTGGGTTTATATTTCTTAAAAGTATTATTGGTACGCCTATTTTCAGTTGTAGCACGTGTGGTGGAAAATTGTTTAGAATATTCGGAAATACTTTTTCAATCAATTCATTTTTGGACGTCACTAAATTACAGAAATCAGCAGGTAGTTGTATACGCCCTGAAATTGAGTCTACTGGGAGCTTTCCGTTTCCCATTGCCAGCAATTGATCTGAAAATGTTTGACCAGAGTCATCGTTTTGCAATCGGACACGCATATTTGTAGTTAATTTTAATGTTTTTACGTGTGCCCATAGACTCTTTGAGTATCTTCATCAGTCATTGTAAACTTAAACATTAATAGATTTCTACGCGAACATATGTCTTATATAACTTGAATGACGTCACCTTCAAAGCAAAAATGACGGCAACTAATTTCATGACGTCAGCCGAAACATGACATCACCTGATCCACAGATCCACAGACAGACAGACAACTTATTTTTATATATATATATATATATATATATATATATATATATAATATATATATATATATATATATATATATATATATATATATATATATATATATATATATATATATATATATATATATATATATATATATATATATATATATCTATATATATAAAAATAAGTTGTCTGTGTGTGGATCTGTGGATGGATCAGGTGACGTCATGTTTGTCCGCATATGACGTCTGAATTATTTCACACTAATACAAAAGAAGAAAAAAACTAAAAAAGGTAAAAACTACAAAAAAAAACTAAAAAGAAAAAAAAACTAAAAAGCTAAAAAACTAAAAAAAACTAAAAAAAGGTAAAAATCTAATAACTAAAAAAAACTGAAAAAAATAAAAAAAGGCAAAAACTAGAAAAAAAATAAAAACTAATAAAAAAACTAAAAAAGCTAAAAAACTAAAAAAACTAAAAAAAACTAAAAAAAGGTAAAAAACTAAAAAAAAACTAAAAACTAAAAAAGAAAAAAACTAAAAAAAAGGAAAAAACTGAAAAATAAAAGAGAAAAAGAAAACTAAAAAAATATGAATAAATATATATAAAAATAAGTTGTTTTCTGGGTTATGTCTGTCTGTCTGTCTGTCGAGTGACGTCGTGTTTGTCCGCATATGACGTCTGAATTATTTCACACTAATACAAAAGAAGAAAAAAAACTAAAAAAGGTAAAAACTACAAAAAAAAAACTAAAAAGAAAAAAAACTAAAAAAGCTAAAAAACTAAAAAAAAACTAAAAAAAGGTAAAAAACTAAAAACTAAAAAAAACTGAAAAAACTAAAAAAGGCAAAAACTAAAAAAAACAACTAAAAACTAATAAAAAAACTAAAAAAGCTAAAAAACAAAAAAAACTAAAAAAAGGTAAAAAACAAAAAAAAACTAAAAACTAAAAAAGAAAAAACTAAAAAAAAGGAAAAAACTGAAAAATAAGAGAAAAAGAAAACTAAAAAAATATTAATAAATATAAAAAATATAAATATAAATATAATATAAATTAGCAATCAACAAAGCACCGAGACACAAATGACGACCGGGACACAGGGAGTATAAATGACGACCAGGACATAAGTAAAAAAAAAAACTAAAAAAACTAAAAAAAATGGTAAAAACTACAAAAAAACTAAAAACTAATAAAAAAAACTAAAAAATCTAAAAATCTAAATAAACTAAAAAAGAAAAAAAAGAAAAAAGGAAAAAAATAAAGGAGAAAAACAAAACTAAAAAACGAATGTATATACAGACCGGGACACCGGGATACAAATGACGACCGGGACACAGGGAATATAGATGACGACCGGGACACAGGGACACAACTACAATGGGGACGCCGGGGGGCACAGGGGGATATAAATGACGACCGGGACACCGGGACACAAGGAATATAAATGACGCCCGGGACACTCAAAGAGAAATCACAGACTGGAACACCGGGACACAAATGACGACCGGGACACAGGGAATATAAATGACGACCGGGACACAGGGACATAACTACAAAGGGGACGCCGGGGTGCACAGGGGGATATATAAATGACGATGGCGACTCAGGGAATGGTCGATTTGCAATCACCATCAACAAAGCTCAAGGGCAATCATTAGAATCATGAGGTATAGATCTGAATACGGATTGTTTTCCCATGGACCATTATATGTTGCATGTTCAAGAGTCGGTAAACCTGACAATCTATTTATATGCACAGACAATGGGACAGCAAAGAATGTTGTATATTCGCAAGTTTTACGTAGTTAAAAACATATATATATATATATATATATATATATATATATATATATATATATATATATATATATATATATATATATATATATATATATATATACTAGCTGTTGGGGTGGCGCTTCGCGCCACCCCAACACCTAGTTGGTGGGGGCGCTTCGCGCCCCCCCCAAGCCCCCCCGCGCGCGTAAGTCGTTACGCGCCATAATAGTTACGCGCCATTGTAGTTGTGTCCCTATGTCCCACCTGTGAATATAGATATATATATATATATATGGTTTTAACTACGTAAAACTTGCGAATATACAACATTCTTTGCTGTCCCATTGTCTTTGCATATAAATAGATTGTCAGGTTATCCCCCTGTTTCCCCCGGTGTCCCCGTTGTAGTTGTGTCCCTGTGTCCCGGTCGTCATTTATATTCCCTGTGTCCCGGGTCCCGGTCATCATTTGTATCCCGGTGTCCCGGTCTGTATATACATTCGTTTTTTAGTTTTGTTTTTCTCCTTTATTTTTTTCCTTTTTTTTTCTTTTTTAGCTTATTTAGATTTTTAGATTTTTTAGTTTTTTTTATTAGTTTTTAGTTTTTATTTCTTTTTAGTTTTTTTGTCCCGGTCGTCATTTATATCCCCCTGTTTCCCCCGGTGTCCCCGTTGTAGTTGTGTCCCTGTGTCCCGGTCGTTATTTATATTCCCTGTGTCCCGGTCGTCATTTGTATCCCGGTGTACCGGTCTGTATATACATTCGTTTTTTAGTTTTGTTTTTCTCCTTTATTTTTTTCCTTTTTTTTTCTTTTTTAGTTTATTTAGATTTTTAGATTTTTTAGTTTTTTTATTAGTTTTTAGTTTTTTTTTCTTGTTAGTTTTTTTGTAGTTTTTACCTTCTTTTTAGTTTTGTTAATTTTTTTTTTTACTTGTGTCCTGGTCGTCATTTATACTCCCTGTGTCCCGGTGCTTTGTTGATTGCTAATCGAACATTCCTTTTGTCCTGGTCGCTTTCTCTTTGAGTGTCGTCATTTATTTTTTTCTTTTTTAGTTCTTTTAGTTTTTACCTTTTTTAGTTTTTTTTTAGTTTTTAGTTTTTTTAGTTTTTTACCTTTTTTTAGTTTTTTTAGTTTTTTAGCTTTTTTATTTTTTTTATTAGTTTTTAGTTTTTTTGTAGTTTTTGCCTTTTTTTTTAGTTTTTTGTCCTGGTCGCTTTCTCTTTGAGTGTCGTCATTTATTAGTTTTTTCCTTTTTTTTTTTAGTTTTTTATTGGTTTTTACCTTTATTTTAGCTTATTTTTCAGTTTTTTCCTTTTTTTTAGTTTTTTTTTATTTTTTATTTTTTTTAGTTTTTTACCTTTTTTTAGTTTTTTTAGTTTTTTTAGTTTTTTAGCTTTTTTACTTTTTTTATTAGTTTTTAGTTTTTTTTTGTAGTTTTTGCCTTTTTTTAGTTTTTTCAGTTTTTTTTTTAGTTTTTTATTGGTTTTTACCTTTATAGTTTTTTTAGTTTTTTAGCTTTTTTATTTTTTTTATTAGTTTTTAGTTTTTTTTGTAGTTTTTGCCTTTTTTTAGTTTTTTCAGTTTTGACGTCACCTAATCCAGTTTTTTCAGGTGACGTCACCTGACACATCCATCCACACATCCATCCACACATCCACAGACAGACAACTTATTTTTATATATATAGATATATATATATATATATATATATATACTAGCTGTTGGGGTGGCGCTTCGCGCCACCCCAAGCCCCCCCGCGCGCGTAAGTCGTTACGCGCCATATTAGTTACGCGCCATATTAGTTACGCGCCATATTAGTTACGCGCCATTGTAGTTGTGTCCCTGTGTCCCACCTGTGAATATAGATAGATTTATATATGTGTTTCAAACTACGTAAAAATTGCGAATATACAACATTCTTGGCTTTCCCATTGTCTGTCCATATACAAAGCCGTATGTACTAATAATGACGTCATATGCAAACGCTCTTTTTACAAACAAACAAACATGCATACACACAACTCGTTTTTATATAGATAGATAGATAGATAGATACAATACAAATTAACTACGTAAAACTTGTGAATATACAACAGTCTTCGCTGTCCCATTGTCTGTGCGTATAAATAGATTGTCAGGTTTACCGACCCTCAAAGATGCAACATACAATTGTACATTGGTAAAGCAATCTGTATTAAGATCTATACCGCATTTTTCTAGTGATTGCCCTTGAGCTTTGTTGATGGTGGTTGCAAATGCTAATCGAATTGGGAATTGCAATCTTTTAAATTGAAAAAGCAGATCCGTTGGAATCATGGGAATGCGAGGAATAAGAACAGCCTCACCCTCATAAGGCCCTGTCAAGATTGTGGGATCTATTAGGTTTTCCATTGTTTTTTTTTTACGGCAAGTCGCGTGCCATTGCAAAGCTTTGGTGGGTTGATATTTCTTAAAAGTATTATTGGTACGCCTATTTTTAGTTGTAGCAGGTGTGGTGGACACCCTGAAGGATCTATGGAATTTAAAAATTCAGATGGATAATTAACCGCTTCATTTGGTTCCGAAATACAAATTAACTGCGTAAAACTTGCGAATATACAACATTCTTCGCTGTCCAATTCTCGCTGCATATAAATAGATTGTCAGGTTTACCGACCCTCGAACATGCAACGTACAATTGTCCATGGGAAAAACAATCAGTATTAAGATCAATACCACATTTTTCTAATGATTGACCTTGAGCTTTGTTAATGGTGATTGCAAATGCTAATCGAATTGGGAATTGCAATCTTTTAAATTGAAAAGGCAGATCTGTTGGAATCATGGGAATGCGAGGAATAAGAACAGCCTCACCCTCAAAAGGCCCTGTCAGGATTGTGGCCTCTATTAGGTTTTCCATTGTTTTTTTTTACGGCAAGTCGAGTGCCATTGCAAAGCTTTGGTGGGTTTATATTTCTTAAAAGTATTATTGGTACGCCTATTTTTAGTTGTAGCACGTGTGGTGGAAACCCTGAAAGATCTATAGAATTTAAAAATTCAGATGGATAATTAACCGCTTCATTTGGTTCTAAACTGTGTCGACTGACTTGTAAAGGACTGCCTGGTCTTGAATCTTGGTCAAAACAATATGGTTGATTTCGTGGACGTCTATATTTTTGGGTGCGAGAATCGCTCTTTCACTTAGCAATTTATTATTTTTATAATTTTTTAGAATATTCGGAAATACTTTTTCAATCAATTCATTTTTGGACGTCACTAAATTACAGAAATCAGCAGGTAGTTGTATACGTCCTGAACTTGAGTCTACTGGGAGCTTTCCGTTTCCCATTGCCAGCAATTGATCTGAAAATGTTTGACCAGAGTCATCGTTTTGCAATCGGACACGCATATTTGTAGTTAATTTTAATGTTTTTACGTGTGCCCATAAATTAGAATTTTTCAGGCAAGCATTCATTTCGTCTGCAGGAGTTGATCTAGGTATTATAGGTAATGTTTGCCTGAAATCTCCCGCAAGCAATATTAAGGTGCTGCCAAAGGGTTTCGACTTCCCTCGCAAATCTTTCAAGCATTGATCCAGAGCCTCGAGCGATTTTTTGTGTGCCATTGTGCACTCATCCCAAATAATAAGTTTGCATTGCTGCAATACTTTACCCATCCCAGATGATTTGGAAATATTGCACGTGGGAGTTTCTGTAGAATGCAAGTTCAGAGGCAATTTCAAAGCGGAATGAGCAGTTCTTCCACCAGGCAGCAATGTTGCGGCTATTCCGGACGACGCAATTGCCAACGCTATATCATTTTTAGATCGAATTGATGCCAGAATCAGTTTTATCACAAACGTTTTACCAGTACCTCCTGGCGCATCCAAAAAGAAAATTTCTCCAACGTTGTTATCGACACAATGCATTATCGTATCATAAATGTCTTTTTGTTCCGACGTTAACTTGGAAATGTTATTTTGTACATACGACAATAGATCACTCGTACTGTAACTTTGTTCACGATCCAATTCTACACATCTCGAAACAGCAGCGATACGGTTAGGTGAAGGCATTCCCAAACCCTGAAGAGGTTTGTTTGCCATACTTATGCACAAATCTTCTATAACAACTAAAGTGTAGTTATAAATTTCTGATGTAAAATCAAAAGTCATGTCTGACGTCTCTAACTGTTTTCGATGAAGTATATCTTCGGACATTTTTGACTTATATTTTTCCCATAAATCTGTAGGAGCTGATGGAGAGCAAGTTGTTAAAATGATGCCAAACAATGCACGAATTTGACTTGGGGTTGACGTTTCGCACGCGTCATTGATGCAGTTATCCCAGTGTTGGTCATTCTCCAATAAATTCAGAGCTTGGCATGCACTACGGTAAGTGTCATGTATAGTACCATTTACAGTCCTCAAATACTCAAAGGATGTCGGACCGGGTACATTCACCAAAAGCAGGCGTAGAAAGAAGCATTCATGTTGATTGGGGTGAACGGTGTAGAGTCTTCCTATCGTGGTATCTTTGAAGATGGTAGGTTAGCCGTCGACTGACTCACCCTGTTTTCGACGTTCAAATACTTTATTTTTAGTATTCCACGTGTAATACGAAGGCACTTCAGTATACAGCAGTTTTTTTGCAAAAGAATCATTTTTGCAAAGCGAAAAAAAAGCTGTTAATGTTGTATCCGGTGGATTCAGGACTCTTTGTTGCACGTTGGTTTCCGTGAAATAAACACGTTGACCATTCTGTAAATGTACCGCTAAGTGAACAACAGCTGGACTACGTTCATGTATCGGAAATGAAAGAATTCGCCAAACAGCTTCATTACTGCTTATGTATCTTCCAGCCTGATATTCTACGATTTCATCGAAATCTTTGATTTCGGACTGCAAGCCAAAAACTGCCATGTCACTGCCTTTGTTGACGTATTTACATATGTATTTGATTGCCTTTACGGAATTACAGTATTCAACGTTTATGTGTGCATTAAATGTTTTTGATAATAAAGGGGAATATGGAACAACCCACTGGTTATCTACTTCGATGGCGGTACCGTTACGCTTCTTTATTATTGCTGTTTTACCGCCATCTTCAGTAGATCTTCTTCTATATTGTGGGTAACCATCATTGCCAGTAATTGTTTTTGGTACTAAAAGTCGAGGATATTGCTTTGTGCACCTTCCTTTGGCCATGCATGGTGAATTTTCGTTCAGTGCACCGCAAGGTCCATGTATCATATTTTTTACAATAATATCATGTAACCCCTTATCGACATTTTTATCAGGTATTTCAGCGGAAATCACATCATCAATTTCGTTTGAAGTAATTTTTTTATGTAGCCAGATTAGTATATGTGCGTGTGGCAAACCTCGTTTTTGCCATTCCACTGAGTACATCCAGCATCGCACTGACCCAAACACTTCATGTTTTACAAGGTAGTTTATCAGTGATTTCAACTTTTGCCGGAAGACACATGCCGTAATGTCATGCCTATGAACCGCCGATTGTCCTTGAAGTAAAAGCTGCAGTATCTCGTCCCAAGATTGATTACATGTAAATGTAATAAATAGATCTGGACGACCATAGAGACGAACATACGCAATAGCATCTTGAGCATATTCATGCATATGACGGGGACTGCCAGCATATGACGAAGGTAAAATTGTTAATCTTCCAACGTTTGTGGTATTACCGTCATTTATAACTGCATCTCGCAAATGAATGTATTGTTCAGAGCGGAGCTTGGTCTGATTCAGGCGGATATATAGCAAACGTTCTGATTCAATTTTAGCATACATATCCACGACAAATTGGTGAAACAATTCACGGCATTTTAAAATATAATTTTCTTCATCCTGCCGAATCATTAGTCTATAGGAATAATAATGCATTGCACTGCATTTCTTATTCATTTCTTTGTTAGTGGCTGGATTCATCAATTTAATATTAAAGTGATAGCCGTCGGCTCCATCCCAAAAAATGATAGGATATTGTAGGGCATCGTAGCATCGATGAGTTTCAGCATTTCTTAACAACTGAGCGTTTCGCTTATGTAGAATAATATCTCGAGGTAAAAACTGATCACCGACCATAACGATTGCCACTTCGTCGATAGTCGGAGCATTGTATCTACGCACATGTTGGCCAGGAGGCGTTTTGTCAGCGGAAATAAGAATTTTATGAGTATCAGTAGGCATCAAATCGATGGCTGTTTTGAACAGACGCACTAACTTATTATTTTCGTGGAAATGTTGCAATTGGGAAACGATTGTCCTTTCAACGTTGGGAGAAATTTCGCAACGTGCATTCAATTCAGAATTTCTATCACTGATGAAGTACAATTGTAAAAATTTATGATTCTCGCCTGAGAATGGTAGAAGGGACCCTGCTTTATGATAAATTTGCCCTTTTACTTTGAAAGTAGACATAAATTGATCTGGATTTTCGATTTGGGCTCCAAACGACGTCATTTGGAAACATGAGTTGTATTGTCTGATTTTTGACAAAAAAAGCTTAGATTCTGACGTATTTCCAGTAAGGAAAGTCTTCAATGGCTCTGGTGGTGCAGCCAATAGAGGAAGTTTAACTTTTCCTGAGGCGCAACACATTCCCATTGTTTCACCATTGAATTTCAAGGCCTTGCAATAGGGACAAATTTTAGACATTGTCCCGATTTGAACACATCTACTCAAGCTATAATCATCGACTGGGTTGTACCTGAATGCCAGGCGATAACTTTCAGATTGCTCTGATTCCTCGGCACGCTTTCTTTTCTTACTTTCTCTATCAGCCTCAAGCCTGTTTCCCTGCTGTTCTTTTGATTCCTCGGCACGCCTTCTTTTTTTACTTTCTCTTTCAGAAGCAAGTCTGGTTTCGCGTTGCTCTGGTAGTTCCTCGACACGCCTTCGTTGACGTAAATTGCACATTCTTAATCTGGCCATTTCTCTTTGAACCGCAAGCCTGGTTTTGCTTTTTGGTAACATTCTACCTTTTTCAATGTTTTTCAATTTTTCAGTGTTCATTCTAACATTGATGTTAGAAAAAAATTTTACGTACCAAGCATGCAAACACTCGCCAATTTATAATAAAACTCAAAATTATAAATATCTGTTATAAGGTTTTCGAATTACTTTAATCTATTGTCAAAATATATAGAAATATTTATGCAATTACCAGTTTCTACATTTTTAGTTTCAGTTTGCTTTTCAGTTTAGTTTCATTTTTATATATATTTAAGATATCTGGCGTAACGGACAGACAACTTATTTTTATATATATAGAAGATAGATTTTTATATATATAGATACAGTTTCTTCTTTAGTTTTTTTTTCTTTTTTAGTTTTTTCTTTTTTAGTTTCTTCTTTTTATTGATTTGTTTTCTTCAATTTCTCAATGTTCATTCTAACATTGACACTTGGAAAAATCTTTACGTGCCAAGCATGCTAAAGCTCCAACAATTTAAATTAAACCTCAAATTTGGGGTATCTGTTTAAGGTTTTCGAATTACTTTAATCTATTGTCAAAATATATTGAAATATTTGTGCAATTCCCAGTTTTTTTTTTACGTTTTTTCTTTTTAGGTTTTTTCTTTTTTTAATTTTTTTAATTTTTAATTT
>NW_027063593.1:0-30650 GCF_032884065.1 Artemia franciscana
AAGACCAATTCAAAAACGAATGTATATACAGACCGGGACACCGGGACACAAATGACGACCGGGACACAAGGAATATAAATGACGCCCCAGACCCTCAAAGAGAAATCACAGACTGGGACACCGAGACACAAATGACGAGCGGGACACAGGGAATATAAATGACGTCCGGGACACAGGGTCACAACTACAACGGGGACGTCGGGGGGCACAGGGGGATATATAAGTAACGACGGCGACACGGGGAATCGTCGATTAGCAATCACCATCAACAAAGCTCAAGGGCAATCATTAGAATCATGAGGTATAGATCTGAATACGTGTGTCCCTGTGTCCCGGTCGTCATTTATATTCCCTGTGTCCTGGTCAACATTTGTGTCCCGGTGTGCCAGTCTGTAATTTCTCTTTGAGTGTCCCGGTCGTCATTTATATTCCCTCTGTCCCGGTCGTCATTTGTGTCCCGGTGTCTTGGTCTGTATATACATTTGTTTTTCAATTGGTATATGATGAAATAAATTTTTGTGTTTTTCCCCTTTTTTTCTTTTTAGTTATTTTTTTGTTTTTACCTTTTTTTAGTTTTTTTAGTTTTTTCTTTTTTCTTTTTATTTTTTTGGGCTGGAGCTTCAGTTTTGGAAGGTATTTTTTTAAGCAGCTTTTTTTAGCAGCGTCCTTGACTGTTGCCATTGTAGGTTCGCGCCACCCTAACATCTAGTTGGTTCGGGCGCTTCCTGTGTCCCGGTGTCCCGGTCGTCATTTGTGTCCCGGTCTGTATATACACTCGTTTTTGAATTGGTCTTTTTTTTTTAGTTTTTAGTTTTTTACCTTTTTTTAGTTTTTTTAGTTATACCTAATGATTTTAATGATTGCCCCGTCGTCATTTATATATCCCCCTGTGCCCCCCAGCGTCCCTGTTGCAGTTGTGTCCCGGTCATCATTTATATTCCCTGCGTCCCGGTCGTCATTTGTGTCCCGGTCTGTATATACATTCGTTTTTGAATCGGTAAATGATGAAATAATTTTTTTTGTTTTTCCCCTTTTTTCTTTTTAGTTTTTTTGTAGTTTTTACCTTTTTTTAGTTTTTTTAGTTTTTTTTTTTACTTATGTCCTTCATTTATATGTCGTCGTTTATATTGTATGTCGTCGTTTTTATGTCGTCTTCACTTATGTCGTCATTTAAACTCCCTGTGTCCCGGTCGTAATCAATTCCCAATTTGATTAGTATTTGCAATCACCATCAACAAAGCTCAAGGGCAATCATTAGAATCATGAGGTATAAATAAAAAATTAAAAAAAAGGTAAAAAACTAAACCTAAAAAAAAGACCAATTCAAAAACTAATGTATATACAGACCGGGACACCGGGACACAAATGACGACCGGGACACAAGGAATATAAATGACGCCCCAGACCCTCAAAGAGAAATCAAAGACTGGGACACCGGGACACAAATGACGACCGGGATACAGGGAATATAAATGACGACCAGGACACAGGGTCACAACTACAACGGGGACGCCGGGGGGCATAGGGGGATATATAAGTAACGACGGCGACACGGGGAATCGTCGATTAGCAATCACCATCAACAAAGCTCAAGGGCAATCATTAGAATCATGAGGTATAGATCTGAATACGTGTGTCCCTGTGTCCCGGTCGTCATTTATATTCCCTGTGTCCTGGTCGTCATTTGTGTCCCGGTGTCCCAGTCTGTAATTTCTCTTTGAGTGTCCCGGTCGTCATTTAAACTCCCTGTGTCCCGGTCGTAATCAATTCCCAATTTGATTAGTATTTGCAATCACCATCAACAAAGCTCAAGGGCAATCATTAGAATCATGAGGTATAACTAAAAAACTAAAAAAAGGGTAAAAAACTAAAACCTAAAAAAAAGACCAATTCAAAAACGAATGTATATACAGACCGGGACACCGGGACACAAATGACGACCGGGACACAAGGAATATAAATGACGCCCCAGACCCTCAAAGAGAAATCACAGACTGGGACACCGAGACACAAATGACGAGCGGGACACAGGGAATATAAATGACGTCCGGGACACAGGGTCACAACTACAACGGGGACGTCGGGGGGCACAGGGGGATATATAAGTAACGACGGCGACACGGAGAATCGTCGATTAGCAATCACCATCAACAAAGCTCAAGGGCAATCATTAGAATCATGAGGTATAGATCTGAGTACGTGTGTCCCTGTGTCCCGGTCGTCATTTATATTCCCTGTGTCCTGGTCAACATTTGTGTCCCGGTGTCCCAGTCTGTAATTTCTCTTTGAGTGTCCCTGTCGTCATTTATATTCCCTCTGGCCCGGTCGTCATTTGTGTCCCGGTGTCTTGGTCTGTATATACATTTGTTTTTCAATTGGTATATGATGAAATAAATTTTTGTGTTTTTCCCCTTTTTTTCTTTTTAGTTTTTTTTTGTTTTTACCTTTTTTTTAGTTTTTTTAGTTTTTTCTCTTTTCTTTTTTTTTTTGTGCTGGAGCTTCAGTTTTGGAAGCTATTTTTTTAAGCAGCTTTTTTTTAGCAGCTTCCTTGACTGTTGCCATTGTAGGTTCGCGCCACCCTAACATCTAGTTGGTTCGGGCGCTTCCTGTGTCCCGGTGTCCCGGTCGTCATTTGTGTCCCGGTGGCCCGGTCTGTATATACACTCGTTTTTGAATTGGTCTTTTTTTTTAATTTTTAGTTTTTTACCTTTTTTTAGTTTTTTTAGTTATACCTAATGATTTTAATGATTGCCCCGTCGTCATTTATATATCCCCCTGTGCCCCCCGGCGTCCCTGTTGCAGTTGTGTCCCGGTCATCATTTATATTCCCTGCGTCCCGGTCGTCATTTGTGTCCCGGTCTGTATATACATTCGTTTTTGAATCGGTAAATGATGAAATAATTTTTTTTTTCCCCTTTTTTCTTTTTAGTTTTTTGGTAGTTTTTACCTTTTTTTAGTTTTTTTAGTTTTTTTTTTTTACTTATGTCCTTCATTTATATGTCGTCGTTTATATTGTATGTCGTCGTTTTTATGTCGTCTTCACTTATGTCGTCATTTATACTCCCTGTGTCCCGGTCGTAATCAATTCCCAATTTGATTAGTATTTGCAATCACCATCAACAAAGCTCAAGGGCAATCATTAGAATCATGAGGTATAACTAAAAAAAAAACTAAAAAAAAGGTAAAAAACTAAAACCTAAAAAAAAGACCAATTCAAAAACGAATGTATATACAGACCGGGACACCGGGACACAAATGACGACCGGGACACAAGGAATATAAATGACGCCCCAGACCCTCAAAAAGAAATCACAGACTGGGACACCGGGACACAAATGACGACCGGGACACAGGGAATATAAATGACGACCGGGACACAGGGTCACAACTACAACGGGGACGCCGGGGGGCACAGGGGGATATATAAGTAACGACGGCAACACGGGGAATCGTCGATTAGCAATCACCATCAACAAAGCTCAAGGGCAATCATTAGAATCATGAGGTATAGATCTGAATACGTGTGTCCCTGTGTCCCGGTCGTCATTTATATTCCCTGTGTCCTGGTCGTCATTTGTGTCCCGGTGTCCCAGTCTGTAATTTCTCTTTGAGTGTCCCGGTCGTCATTTATATTCCCTGTGTCCCGGTCGTCATTTGTGTCCCGGTGTCTTGGTCTGTATATACATTTGTTTTTCAATTGGTATATGATGAAATAAATTTTTGTGTTTTTCCCCTTTTTTTCTTTTTTGTTTTTTTTTTTGGTTTTTACCTTTTTTTTAGTTTTTTTAGTTTTTTCTCTTTTCTTTTTATTTTTTTTTTGCTGGAGCTTCAGTTTTGGAAGCTATTTTTTAAGCAGCTTTTTTTTAGCAGCTTCCTTGACTGTTGCCATTGTAGGTTCGCGCCACCCTAACATCTAGTTGGTTCGGGCGCTTCCTGTGTCCCGGTGTCCCGATCGTCATTTGTGTCCCGGTGTCCCGGTCTGTATATACACTCGTTTTTGAATTGGTCTTTTTTTTAGTTTTTAGGTTTTTACCTTTTTTTAGTTTTTTTAATTATACCTAATGATTTTAATGATTGCCCCGTCGTCATTTATATATCCCCCTGTGCCCCCCAGCGTCCCTGTTGCAGTTGTGTCCCGGTCATCATTTATATTCCCTGCGTCCCGGTCTTCATTTGTGTCCCGGTCTGTATATACATTCGTTTTTGAATCGATAAATGATGAAATATTTTTTTTGTTTTTTCCCTTTTTTCTTTTTAGTTTTTTTTGTAGTTTTTACCTTTTTTTTAGTTTTTTTAGTTTTTTTTTTTTACTTATGTCCTTCATTTATATGTCGTCGTTTATATTGTATGTCGTCGTTTTTATGTCGTCTTCACTTATGTCGTCATTTATACTCCCTGTGTCCCGGTCGTAATCAATTCCCAATTTGATTAGTATTTGCAATCACCATCAACAAAGCTCAAGGGCAATCATTAAAATCATGAGGTATAACTAAGAAAACTAAAAAAAAGGTAAAAAACTAAAACCTAAAAAAAAGACCAATTCAAAAACGAATGTATATACAGACCGGGACACCGGGACACAAATGACGACCGGGACACAAGGAATATAAATGACGCCCCAGACCCTCAAAGAGAAATCACAGACTGGGACACCAGGACACAAATGACGACCGGGACACAGGGAATATAAATGACGACCGGGACACAGGGTCACAACTACAACGGGGACGCAGGGGGGCACAGGGGGATATATAAGTAACGACGGCGACACGGGGAATCGTCGATTAGCAATCACCATCAACAAAGCTCAAGGGCAATCATTAGAATCATGAGGTATAGATCTGAATACGTGTGTCCCTGTGTCCTGGTCGTCATTTATATTCCCTGTGTCCTGGTCGTCATTTATGTCCCGGTGTCCCAGTCTGTAATTTCTCTTTGAGTGTCCCGGTCGTCATTTATATTCCCTGTGTCCCGGTGTCTTGGTCTGTATATACATTTGTTTTTCAATTGGTATATGATGAAATAAATTTTTGTGTTTTTCCCCCTTTTAGTTTTTTTTGGTTTTACCTTTTTTTTTAGTTTTTTTTAGTTTTTTCTCTTTTCTTTTTATTTTTTTTGTGCTGGAGCTTCAGTTTTGGAAGCTATTTTTTTAAACAGATTTTTTTTAGCAGCTTCCTTGACTGTTGCCATTGTAGGTTCGCGCCACCCTAACATCTAGTTGGTCCGGGCGCTCCCTGTGTCCCGATGTCCCGGTCGTCATTTGTGTCCCGGTGTCCCGGTCTGTATATACACTCGTTTTTGAATTGGTCTTTTTTTTAGTTTTTAGTTTTTTACTTTTTTTAGTTTTTTTAGTTATACCTAATGATTTTAATGATTGCCCCGTCGTCATTTATATATCCCCCTATGCCCCCCAGCGTCCCTGTTGCAGTTGTGTCGCGGTCATCATTTATATTCCCTGCGTCCCGGTCGTCATTTGTGTCCCGGTCTGTATATACATTCGTTTTTGAATCGGTAAATGCTGAAATAATTTTTTTTGTTTTTCCCTTTTTTCTTTTTAGTTTTTTTGTAGTTTTTACCTTTTTTTTATTTTTTTTAGTTTTTTTTTTTTTTTTTTACTTATGTCCTTCATTTATAAGTCGTCGTTTATATTGTATGTCGTCGTTTTTATGTCGTCTTCACTTATGTCGTCATTTATACTCCCTGTGTCCCGGTCGTAATCAATTGCCAATTTGATTAGAATTTGCAATTACCATCAACAAAGCTCAAGGGCAATCATTAGAATCATGAGGTATAACTAAAAAAAACTAAAAAAAAGGTAAAAAACTAAAACCTAAAAAAAAGACCAATTCAAAAACGAATGTATATACAGACCGGGACACCGGGACACAAATGACGACCGGGACACAAGGAATATAAATGACGCCCCAGACCCTCAAAGAGAAATCACAGACTGGGACACCGGGACACAAATGACGACCGGGACACAGGGAATATAAATGACGACCGGGACACAGGGTCACAACTACAACGGGGACGCCGGGGGGCACAGGGGGATATATAAGTAACGACGGCGACACGGGGAATCGTCGATTAGCAATCACCATCAACAAAGCTCAAGGGCAATCATTAGAATCATGAGGTATAAATCTGAATACGTTTGTCCCTGTGTCCCGGTCGTCATTTATATTCCCTGTGTCCTGGTCGTCATTTGTGTCCCGGTGTCCCAGTCTGTAATTTCTCGTTGAGTGTCCCGATCGTCATTTATATTCCCTGTGTCCCGGTCGTCATTTTTGTCCCGGTGTCTTGGTCTGTATATACATTTGTTTTTCAATAGGTATATGATGAAATAAATTTTTGTGTTTTTCCCCTTTTTTTCTTTTTAGTTTTTTTTTTGGTTTTTACCTTTTCTTTTTAGTTTTTTTAGTTTTTTCTCTTTTCTTTTTAGTTTTTTTTGTGCTGGAGCTTCAGTTTTGGAAGCTATTTTTTTAAGCAGCTTTTTTTTAGCAGCTTCCTTGACTGTTGCCATTGTAGGTTCGCGCCACCCTAACATCTAGTTGGTTCGGGCGCTTCCTGTGTCCCGGTGTCCCGGTCGTCATTTGTGTCCCGGTGTCCCGGTCTGTATATACACTCGTTTTTGAATTGGTCTTTTTTTTAGTTTTTAGTTTTTTACCTTTTTTTAGTTTTTTAGTTATACCTAATGATTTTAATGATTGCCCCGTCGTCATTTATATATCCCCCTGTGCCCCCCAGCGTCCCTGTTGCAGTTGTGTCCCGGTCATCATTTATATTCCCTGCGTCCCGGTCGTCATTTGTGTCCCGGTCTGTATATATATTCGTTTTTGAATCGGTAAAAGATGAAATAATTTTTTTTTGTTTTTCCCCTTTTTTCTTTTTAGTTTTTTTGTAGTTTTTACCTTTTTTTTAGTTTTTTTTATTTTTTTTTTTTTTACTTATGTCCTTCATTTATATGTCGTCGTTTATATTGTATGTCGTCGTTTTTATGTCGTCTTCACTTATGTCGTCATTTATACTCCCTGTGTCTCGGTCGTAATCAACTCCCAATTTGATTAGTATTTGCAATCACCATCAACAAAGCTCAAGGGCAATCATTAGAATCATGAGGTATAACTAAAAAAACTAAAAAAAAGGTATAAAACTAAAACCTAAAAAAAGACCAATTCAAAAACGAATGTATATACAGACTGGGACACCGGGACACAAATGACGACCGGGGACACAAGGAATATAAA
Organism: Artemia franciscana; assembly: GCF_032884065.1. NCBI lineage: Eukaryota > Metazoa > Arthropoda > Branchiopoda > Anostraca > Artemiidae > Artemia > Artemia franciscana. The sequence goes on from NW_027063593.1 coordinate 7,251, forward strand.
TGACGCCCCAGACCCTCAAAGAGAAATCACAGACTGGGACACCGGGACACAAATGACGACCGGGACACAGAGAATATAAATGACGACCGGGACACAGGGTCACAACTACAACGGGGACGCCGAGGGGCACAGGGGGATATATAAGTAACGACAGCGACACGGGGAATCGTCGATTAGCAATCACCATCAACAAAGCTCAAGGGGCAATCATTAGAATCATGAGGTATAGATCTGAATACGTGTGTCCCTGTGTCCCGGTCGTCATTTATATTCCCTGTGTCCTGGTCGTCATTTGTGTCCCGGTGTCCCAGTCTGTAATTTCTCTTTGAGTGTCCCGGTCGTCATTTATATTCCCTGTTTCCCGGTCGTCATTTGTGTCCCGGTGTCATGGTCTGTATATACATTTGTTTTTCAATTGGTATATGATGAAATAAATTTTTGTGTTTTTCCCCTTTTTTCTTTTTAGTTTTTTTTTTGGTTTTTACCTTTTTTTTAGTTTTTTTAGTTTTTTCTCTTTTCTTTTTATTTTTTTTTGTGCTGGAGCTTCAGTTTTGGAAGCTATTTTTTTAAGCAGCTTTTTTTTAGAAGCTTCCTTGACTGTTGCCATTGTAGGTTCGCGCCACCCTAACATCTAGTTGGTTCCGGGCGCTTCCTGTATCCCGGTGTCCCCGGTCGTCATTTGTGTCCCGGTGTCCCGGTCTGTATATACACTCGTTTTTGAATTGGTCTTTTTTTTTAGTTTTTAGTTTTTTACCTTTTTTTAGTTTTTTTAGTTATACCTAATGATTTTAATGATTGCCCCGTCGTCATTTATATATCCACCTGTGCCCCCCAGCGTCCCTGTTGCAGTTGTGTCCCCGGTCATCATTTATATTCCCTGCGTCCCGGTCGTCATTTTGTGTCCCGGTCTGTATATACATTCGTTTTGAATCGGTAAATGATGAAATAATTTTTTTTTGTTTTTCCCCTTTTTTCTTTTTAGTTTTTTTGTAGTTTTTTACCTTTTTTTTTAGTTTTTTTAGTTTTTTTTTACTTATGTCCTTCATTTATATGTCGTCGTTTATATTGTATGTCGTCGTTTTTATGTCGTCTTCACTTATGTCGTCATTTATACTCCCTGTGTCGTGGTCGTAATCAATTCCCAATTTGATTAGTATTTGCAATCACCATCAACAAAGCTCAAGGGCAATCATTAGAATCATGAGGTATAACTAAAAAACAACTAAAAAAAGGTAAAAAACTAAAACCTAAAAAAAAGACCAATTCAAAAACGAATGTATAGACAGACCGGGACACCGGGACACAAATGACGACCGGGACACAAGGAATATAAATGACGCCCCAGACCCTCAAAGAGAAATCACAGACTGGGACACCGGGACACAAATGACGACCGGGACACAGGGAATATAAATGACGACCGGGACACAGGGTCACAACTACAACGGGGACGCCGGGGGGCACAGGGGGATATATAAGTAACGACGGCGACACGGGGAATAGTCGATTAGCAATCACCATCAACAAAGCTCAAGGGCAATCATTAGAATCATGAGGTATAGATCTGAATACGTGTTTCCCTGTGTCCCGGTCGTCATTTATATTCCCTGTGTCCTGGTCGTCATTTGTGTCCCGGTGTCCCAGTCTGTAATTTCTCTTTGAGTGTCCCGGTCGTCATTTATATTCCCTGTGTCCCGGTCGTCATTTGTGTCCCGGTGTCTTGGTCTGTATATACATTTGTTTTTCAATTGGTATATGATGAAATAAATTTTTGTGTTTTTCCCCTTTTTTTCTTTTTAGTTTTTTTTTTGGTTTTTACCTTTTTTTTAGTTTTTTTAGTTTTTTCTTCTTTTTATTTTTTTTTTTTGTGCTGGAGCTTCAGTTTTGGAAGCTATTTTTTAAGCAGCTTTTTTTAGCAGCTTCCTTGACTGTTGCCATTGTAGGTTCGCGCCACCCTAACATCTAGTTGGTTCGGGCGCTTCCTGTGTCCCGGTGTCCCGGTCGTCATTTGTGTCCCGGTGTCCCGGTCTGTATATACACTCGTTTTTGAATTGGTCTTTTTTTTTAGTTTTTAGTTTTTTACCTTTTTTTAGTTTTTTTAGTTATACCTAATGATTTTAATGATTGCCCCGTCGTCATTTATATATCCCCCTGTGCCCCCCAGCGTCCCTGTTGCAGTTGTGTCCCGGTCATCATTTATATTCCCTGCGTCCCGGTCGTCATTTGTGTCCCGGTCTGTATATACATTCGTTTTTGAATCGGTAAATGATGAAATAATTTTTTTTGTTTTTCCCCTTTTTTCTTTTTAGTTTTTTTGTAGTTTTTACCTTTTTTTTAGTTTTTTTAGTTTTTTTTTTTACTTATGTCCTTCATTTATATGTCGTCGTTTATATTGTATGTCGTCGTTTTTATGTCGTCTTCACTTATGTCGTCATTTATACTCCCTGTGTCCCGGTCGTAATCAATTCCCAATTTGATTAGTATTTGCAATCACCATCAACAAAGCTCAAGGGCAATCATTAGAATCATGAGGTATAACTAAAAAAAAACTAAAAAAAAGGTAAAAAACTAAAACCTAAAAAAAGACCAATTCAAAAACGAATGTATATACAGACCGGGACACCGGGACACAAATGACGACCGGGACACAAGGAATATAAATGACGCCCCACCCTCAAAGAGAAATCACAGACTGGGACACCGGGACACAAATGACGACCGGGACAAAGGGAATATAAATGACGACCGGGACGAAGGGTCACAACTACAACGGGGACGCCGGGGGGCACAGGGGGATATATAAGTAACGACGGCGACACGGGGAATCGTCGATTAGCAATCACCATCAACAAAGCTCAAGGGCAATCATTAGAATCATGAGGTATAGATCTGAATACGTGTGTCCCTGTGTCCCGGTCGTCATTTATATTCCCTGTGTCCTGGTCGTCATTTGTGTCCCGGTGTCCCAGTCTGTAATTTCTCTTTGAGTGTCCCGGTCGTCATTTATATTCCCTGTGTCCCGGTCGTCATTTGTGTCCCGGTGTCTTGGTCTGTATATACATTTGTTTTTCAATTGGTATATGATGAAATAAATTTTTGTGTTTTTCCCCTTTTTTTCTTTTTAGTTTTTTTTTTGGTTTTTACCTTTTTTTTTAGTTTTTTTAGTTTTTTCTCTTTTCTTTTTATTTTTTTTTGTGCTGGAGCTTCAGTTTTGGAAGCTATTTTTTTAAGCAGCTTTTTTTAGCAGCTTCCTTGACTGTTGCCATTGTAGGTTCGCGCCACCCTAACATCTAGTTGGTTCGGGCGCTTCCTGTGTCCCGGTGTCCCGGTCGTCATTTGTGTCCCGGTGTCCCGGTCTGTATATACACTCGTTTTTGAATTGGTCTTTTTTTTTAGTTTTTAGTTTTTTACCTTTTTTTAGTTTTTTTAGTTATACCTAATGATTTTAATGATTGCCCCGTCGTCATTTATATATCCCCCTGTGCCCCCCAGCGTCCCTGTTGCAGTTGTGTCCCGGTCATCATTTATATTCCCTGCGTCCCGGTCGTCATTTGTGTCCCGGTCTGTATATACATTCGTTTTTGAATCGGTAAATGATGAAATATTTTTTTTGTTTTTCCCCTTTTTTCTTTTTAGTTTTTTTGTAGTTTTTACCTTTTTTTTGTTTTTTTAGTTTTTTTTTTTTACTTATGTCCTTCATTTATATGTCGTCGTTTATATTGTATGTCGTCGTTTTTATGTCGTCTTCACTTATGTCGTCATTTATACTCCCTGTGTCCCGGTCGTAATCAATTCCCAATTTGATTAGTATTTGCAATCACCATCAACAAAGCTCAAGGGCAATCATTAGAATCATGAGGTATAACTAAAAAAACTAAAAAAAAGGTAAAAAACTAAAACCTAAAAAAAAGACCAATTCAAAAACGAATGTATATACAGACCGGGACACCGGGACACAAATGACGACCGGGACACAAGGAATATAAATGACGCCCCATCAAAGAGAAATCACAGACTGGGACACCGGGACACAAATGGGGGACACGACCGGGACGCAGGGTCACAACTACAACGGGGACGCCGGGGGGCACAGGGGGATATATAAGTAACGACGGCGACACGGGGAATCGTCGATTAGCAATCACCATCAACAAAGCTCAAGGGCAATCATTAGAATCATGAGGTATAGATCTGAATACGTGTGTCCCTGTGTCCCGGTCGTCATTTATATTCCCTGTGTCCTGGTCGTCATTTGTGTCCCGGTGTCCCAGTCTGTAATTTCTCTTTGAGTGTCCCGGTCGTCATTTATATTCCCTGTGTCCCGGTCGTCATTTGTGTCTGTCTTGGTCTGTATATACATTTGTTTTTCAATTGGTATATGATGAAATAAATTTTTGTGTTTTTCCCCTTTTTTTCTTTTTAGTTTTTTTTGGTTTTTACCTTTTTTTTAGTTTTTTTAGTTTTTTCTCTTTTCTTTTTATTTTTTTTGTGCTGGAGCTTCAGTTTTGGAAGCTATTTTTTTAAGCAGCTTTTTTTTAGCAGCTTCCTTGACTGTTGCCATTGTAGGTTCGCGCCACCCTAACATCTAGTTGGTTCGGGCGCTTCCTGTGTCCCGGTGTCCCGGTCGTCATTTGTGTCCCGGTGTCTGTATATACACTCGTTTTTGAATTGTTTTTTTTTTTTTAGTTTTTTACCTTTTTTTAGTTTTTTTAGTTATACCTAATGATTTTAATGATTGCCCCGTCGTCATTTATATATCCCCCTGTGCCCCCCAGCGTCCCTGTTGCAGTTTTGTCCCGGTCATCATTTATATTCCCTGCGTCCCGGTCGTCATTTGTGTCCCGGTCTGTATATACATTCGTTTTTGAATCGGTAAATGATGAAATAATTTTTTTTGTTTTTCCCCTTTTTTCTTTTTAGTTTTTTTGTAGTTTTTACCTTTTTTTTAGTTTTTTTAGTTTTTTTTTTTTTTTTTACTTATGTCCTTCATTTATATGTCGTCGTTTATATTGTATGTCGTCGTTTTTATGTCGTCTTCACTTATGTCGTCATTTATACTCCCTGTGTCCCGGTCGTAATCAATTCCCAATTTGATTAGAATTTGCAATCACCATCAACAAAGCTCAAGGGCAATCATTAGAATCATGAGGTATAACTAAAAAAACTAAAAAAAAGGTAAAAAACTAAAACCTAAAAAAAAGACCAATTCAAAAACGAATGTATATACAGACCGGGACACCGGGACACAAATGACGACCGGGACACAAGGAATATAAATGACGCCCCAGACCCTCAAAGAGAAATCACAGACTGGGACACCGGGACACAAATGACGACCGGGACACAGGGAATATAAATGACGACCGGGACACAGGGGTCACAACTACAACGGGGACGCCGGGGGGCACAGGGGGATATATAAGTAACGACGGCGACACGGGGAATCGTCGATTAGCAATCACCATCAACAAAGCTCAAGGGCAATCATTAGAATCATGAGGTATAGATCTGAATACGTATGTCCCTGTGTCCCGGTCGTCATTTATATTCCCTGTGTCCTGGTCGTCATTTGTGTCCCGGTGTCCCAGTCTGTAATTTCTCTTTGAGTGTCCCGGTCGTCATTTATATTCCCTGTGTCCCGGTCGTCATTTGTGTCACGGTGTCTTGGTCTGTATATACATTTGTTTTTCAATTGGTATATGATGAAATAAATTTTTGTGTTTTTCCCCTTTTTTTCTTTTTAGTTTTTTTTTGGTTTTTACCTTTTTTTTAGTTTTTTTAGTTTTTTCTCTTTTCTTTTTTTTTGTGCTGGAGCTTCAGTTTTGGAAGCTATTTTTTTAAGCAGCTTTTTTTTAGCAGCTTCCTTGACTGTTGCCATTGTAGGTTCGCGCCACCCTAACATCTAGTTGGTTCGGGCGCTTCCTGTGTCCCGGTGTCCCGGTCGTCATTTGTGTCCCGGTGTCCCGGTCTGTATATACACTCGTTTTTGAATTGGTCTTTTTTTTTAGTTTTTAGTTTTTTACCTTTTTTTAGTTTTTTTACGTTATACCTAATGATTTTAATGATTGCCCCGTCGTCATTTATATATCCCCCTGTGCCCCCCAGCGTCCCTGTTGCAGTTGTGTCCCGGTCATCATTTATATTCCCTGCGTCCCGGTCGTCATTTGTGTCCCGGTCTGTATATACATTCGTTTTTGAATCGGTAAATGATGAAATAATTTTTTTTGTTTTTCCCCTTTTTTCTTTTTAGTTTTTTTTGTAGTTTTTACCTTTTTTTAGTTTTTTTAGTTTTTTTTTTTACTTATGTCCTTCATTTATATGTCGTCGTTTATATTGTATGTCGTCGTTTTTATGTCGTCTTCACTTATGTCGTCATTTATACTCCCTGTGTCCCGGTCGTAATCAATTCCCAATTTGATTAGTATTTGCAATCACCATCAACAAAGCTCAAGGGCAATCATTAGAATCATGAGGTATAACTAAAAAAACTAAAAAAAAGGTAAAAAACTAAAACCTAAAAAAAAACCAATTCAAAAACGAATGTATATACAGACCGGGACACCGGGACACAAATGACGACCGGGACACAAGGAATATAAATGACGCCCCAGACCCTCAAAGAGAAATCACAGACTGGGACACCGGGACACAAATGACGACCGGGACACAGGGAATATAAATGACGACCGGGACACAGGGTCACAACTACAACGGGGACGCCGGGGGGCACAGGGGGATATATAAGTAACGACGGCGACACGGGGAATCGTCGATTAGCAATCACCATCAACAAAGCTCAAGGGCAATCATTAGAATCATGAGGTATAAATCTGAATACGTGTGTCCCTGTGTCCCGGTCGTCATTTATATTCCCTGTGTCCTGGTCGTCATTTGTGTCCCGGTGTCCCAGTCAGTAATTTCTCTTTGAGTGTCCCGATCGTCATTTATATTCCCTGTGTCCCGGTCGTCATTTTTGTCCCGGTGTCTTGGTCTGTATATACATTTGTTTTTCAATAGGTATATGATGAAATAAATTTTTGTGTTTTTCCCCTTTTTTTCTTTTTAGTTTTTTTTTTGGTTTTTACCTTTTCTTTTTAGTTTTTTTAGTTTTTTCTCTTTTCTTTTTATTTTTTTTTGTGCTGGAGCTTCAGTTTTGGAAGCTATTTTTTTAAGCAGCTTTTTTTTAGCAGCTTCCTTGACTGTTGCCATTGTAGGTTCGCGCCACCCTAACATCTAGTTGGTTCGGGCGCTTCCTGTGTCCCGGTGTCCCGGTCGTCATTTGTGTCCCGGTGTCCCGGTCTGTATATACACTCGTTTTTGAATTGGTCTTTTTTTTTAGTTTTTAGTTTTTTACCTTTTTTTAGTTTTTTAGTTATACCTAATGATTTTAATGATTGCCCCGTCGTCATTTATATATCCCCCTGTGCCCCCCAGCGTCCCTGTTGCAGTTGTGTCCCGGTCATCATTTATATTCCCTGCGTCCCGGTCGTCATTTGTGTCCCGGTCTGTATATACATTCGTTTTTGAATCGGTAAATGATGAAATAATTTTTCTTGTTTTTCCCCTTTTTTCTTTTTAGTTTTTTTGTAGTTTTTACCTTTTTTTTAGTTTTTTTAGTTTTTTTTTTTACTTATGTCCTTCATTTATATGTCGTCGTTTATATTGTATGTCGTCGTTTTTATGTCGTCTTCACTTATGTCGTCATTTATACTCCCTGTGTCCCGGTCGTAATCAATTCCCAATTTAATTAGTATTTGCAATCACCATCAACAAAGCTCAAGGGCAATCATTAGAATCATGAGGTATAACTAAAAAAACTAAAAAAAATGTAAAAAACTAAAACCTAAAAAAAAGACCAATTCAAAAACGAATGTATATACAGACCGGGACACCGGGACACAAATGACGACCGGGACACAAGGAATATAAATGACGCCCCAGACCCTCAAAGAGAAATCACAGACTGGGACACCGGGACACAAATGACGACCGGGACACAGGGAATATACTTGCTCTTTACGCTAAAATTTAGGTTTTGTCCCAAATCCTTAAGAACGACTCCTGAAACACAGGGGTCGTTTAATTAGAACAATAAGAAGCTTTTTTAAAAATTCTCAAAAGTATGCATAGATTTTTCGGTTGGGGGAGGGAGGTTTTCAGGGTGAAATTTTCAGGGGAAATTTTACTCTGAGAGGATTTGCCAGACTTTCTATAAGAAATCCTTTTTATTTGTCTCATCCCTCTTTGCCAACACAATTTTACATGTAAAGCTATTAATGGTAGTTGTCTTTTTCACCAAAGATGTTAATGGTAATTTTCACCGGAATTGAGGTGTCTAGAGGATATTTCCTTGAAGGGGGAGCCAGACTTCCCAGCATTATTTAAGAAACGATCAGAAATTGAATAGAAAACGGGTTTTTTAGCTGAAAATAAGGAGCAGCATTAAAACTGAAAACAAACAGAAATTATTACGAACATGAGGTGGGTTGCTCCCTCCACAAAGCTTCGCTCTTCAAACAAAAGAAAAGTTTTTGTTCCAATCTTTCAAGAACGAATCCTGAAACACACGAGTCGATTAATTAGAACGATAAGAAGTCTTTTTAAGAGTGCTAAACAACTTTAGCATGAAGAGTTAGGTATTGAGGAGGGGGCAACCCACCATATATCGTTACAAATTTCTGTTCGTTTTTAGTTTTAATTTTGCTCCTTCATTTTAGTTACATGTTTTTTTTTATTTAGTAGGTATACAGAGCGCTATTAAGTTGTCGTATTGACATTATTACGCTGTCCTATTATCACCATCAACAAAGCTCAAGGGCAATCATTAGAATCATGAGGTATAACTAAAAAAACTAAAAAAAAGGTAAAAAACTAAAACCTAAAAAAAAAGACCAATTCAAAAACGAATGTATATACAGACCGGGACACAAATGACGACCGGGACACAAGGAATATAAATGACGCCCCAGACCCTCAAAGAGAAATCACAGACTGGGACACCAGGACACAAATGACGACCGGGACCCAGGGAATATAAATGACGACCGGGACACAGGGTCACAACTACAACGGGGACGCCGGGGGGCACAGGGGGATATATAAGTAACGTCGGCGACACGGGGAATCGTCGATTAGCAATCACCATCAACAAAGCTCAAGGGCAATCATTAGAATCATGAGGTATAGATCTGAATACGTGTGTACCTGTGTCCCGGTCGTCATTTATATTCCATGTGTCCTGGTCGTCATTTGTGTCCCGGTGTCCCAGTCTGTAATTTCTCTTTGAGTGTCCCGGTCGTCATTTATATTCCCTGTGTCCCGGTCGTCATTTGTGTCCCGGTGTCTTGGTCTGTATATACATTTGTTTTTCAATTGGTATATGATGAAATAAATTTTTGTGTTTTTCCCCTTTTTTTCTTTTTAGTTTTTTTTTGGTTTTTACCTTTTTTTTAGTTTTTTTTAGTTTTTTCTCTTTTCTTTTTATTTTTTTTTTGTGCTGGAGCTTCAGTTTTGGAAGCTATTTTTTTAAGCAGCTTTTTTTAGCAGCTTCCTTGACTGTTGCCATTGTAGGTTCGCGCCACCCTAACATCTAGTTGGTTCGGGCGCTTCCTGTGTCCCGGTGTCCCGGTCGTCATTTGTGTCCCGGTGTCCCGGTCTGTATATACACTCGTTTTTGAATTGGTCTTTTTTTTTAGTTTTTAGTTTTTTACCTTTTTTTAGTTTTTTTAGTTATACCTAATGATTTTAATGATTGCCCCGTCGTCATTTATATATCCCCCTGTGCCCCCCAGCGTCCCTGTTGCAGTTGTGTCCCGGTCATCATTTATATTCCCTGCGTCCCGGTCGTCATTTGTGTCCCGGTCTGTATATACATTCGTTTTTGAATCGGTAAATGATGAAATAATTTTTTTTGTTTTTCCCCTTTTTTCTTTTTAGTTTTTTTGTAGTTTTTACCTTTTTTTTAGTTTTTTTAGTTTTTTTTTACTTATGTCCTTCATTTATATGTCGTCGTTTATATTGTATGTCGTCGTTTTTATGTCGTCTTCACTTATGTCGTCATTTATACTCCCTGTGTCCCGGTCGTAATCAATTCCCAATTTGATTAGTATTTGCAATCACCATCAACAAAGCTCAAGGGCAATCATTAGAATCATGAGGTATAACTAAAAAAACTAAAAAAAAGGTAAAAAACTAAAACCTTAAAAAAAAGACCAATTCAAAAACGAATGTATATACACACCGGGACACCGGGACACAAATGACGACCGGGACACAAGGAATATAAATGACGCCCCAGACCCTCAAAGAGAAATCACAGACTGGGACACCGGGACACAAATGACGACCGGAACACAGGGAATATAAATGACGACCGGGACACAGGGACACAACTACAACGGGGACGCCGGGGGGCACAGGGGGATATATAAGTAACGACGGCGACACGGGGAATCGTCGATTAGCAATCACCATCAACAAAGCTCAAGGGCAATCATTAGAATCATGAGGTATAGATCTGAATACGGATTGTTTTCCCATGGACTATTATATTTTGCATGTTCAAGAGTCGATAAACCTGACAATCTATTTATATGCACAGACAATGGGACAGCGAAGAATGTTGTATATTCGCAAGTTTTACGTAGTTAAAATATATATATATAATATATATATATATCTATCTATATTCACAGGTGGGACATAGGGACACAACTACAATGGCGCGTAACTAATATGGCGCGTAACGACTTACGCGCGCGGGGGGGCTTGGGGGGGCGCTAAGCGCCCCCACCAACTAGGTGTTGGGGTGGCGCGAAGCGCCACCCCAACAGCTAGTATTAAATAAACTGTGCGTATAATAATTCCTGCATTTTTTCCATCTAAGCTCTTAAACAGCAAAGAAGTAAAAATATTTACAAAATGAAAAGTAATTGTATGCTATTCTTTTTGGTTGAAGGTATTTTCATCAATATCTATATGTCTGTTCACTCCTGATCATCCCTCAGCAAATATTTCTAAATTTTCTTACCAGAAAACGATCTCTATTATTACAGAGAATGCTCCTACAAAACAACCTTGTAACTATAACATCCGATTTCGCCCAGGAAATATATGCCTAATACTCTCTCTTATGTTCAGATAAACAATGAAAACCACAAGATGCAAGAAGACATTTATTGCTGTATGCTCACTTTGATGAGGTTCATCCGCATCAGTACTGACAGATATCTAAAACTAAAGGATAAAATATGCTTAGATAATGAGCTCAAATCAGCATACTAATTTATAGAAAAAAGCTGTCTAGCAATGCAGAGTGAAAATCCATCATTAACAGTAGAATTCTGCCCAGTCAGAAACTAGTTAACTATGGTTGAGGTTGTCAAATGAAAAAGGATTGCCCTGTCAGATCCAGAAAAAAAAATTTAAATTGCACTTCATAATATATTTATGCTGTCCATCTCAACAAAAAGTTCATTCACTAATTGTTTTGGCTTGGATGAACAAATCCATTGAGCTATTCATCAGAAACTGTGAAGTTTGTAACCTATCACAGAAGTCTAAACCGAAAAAAAATCTTCCTCCAGCATGAAATGCCCACCCTTAGGAGCATGTTGGAGTTGATCTCTTCCAACTTGATAGTAAATATCTTATGGTCACTGTAGACTATTTCAGTAGTTATGTTGCGATTGATCTACATGAGACCAATGCCTATTCAACTAAAGTACCTGAATGTCTGAAGGAAGTTTTTCCAGACATGGAATTCCTTCAACCATCACCTCAGACAATTGCCTACAGTTCCATTGAGATGTATTGAAAAGTTTTATTAAAAAAATGGGGCATAGATAGCTGAATTTCGACCCCACACTGCCCCCTGTCTAATACCCTTTTAGAAAAGGCAAGTCATAATTCCAAAACTATAATAGGGACACACAAAAATTCAAAAACGATAAATACCTTGCACTTCTAGAACACAGAGAAATCCTGTTTGATGTCATTGCATCTCCAGTATTGCTCATATGAACAAGAACTTGAGATTTATCCTACATTGTACTAATGAACATCTAAAGCATAGAATAGTATCACAACCTGTATTTATAGATGCAAGAACAGAAGCACAAGAACGACAGAAATCTACTATAATCTTAAAACTAAGCTACAAAAAATTATACCAACAGGGCAGTCTATTAGAATTCCTGAAACAGATGGTACTTGGCAGAAAACCAGCATCACTGACAAATTGCATAGTTGAGACTCCAAATGACAAACAGCAGAGGTAGAACCAAAAAGAATTGAGACTCTCTGCAGAAGACAATATTAATGTCCCCCTTCCCCCCCCCCAAAAAAAAATTGCATCAGAAGGAAGTGGATAAGAATCCATCAAACTATAAAAGCCATACAAATAATTACCCATTACCTCCAGTCAAAGAAAATATTGCAACCAAAATCCCAATAACAATAATTCTCAGCCTCACAGGATTACAGATTCTAGAAAAGAGACAACAGCAATTATTGATACAGGGAAATTACAACCAGAGGTAGCAGACAAATTAAACCACCATCAAGACTTAACTCGTGACTTCCCTTTTAAAAAGAAGAAATATGTAATGTCCTGGCTCCTTTGAATGGAGTGCTTTTCATCATTGTGCTGCATTAACTTACTTATTTGTGATATAGTTGCTTTACTTATGTCGTAGTCGCAAATGTCTTAATTGGTTGAGTTATCATAGGAGGGTAAGACCAGAGTTAGGAAAAATAATTTGAAAATATGAAATCAGTGGTAATTATAGAAGAGCTGCACTATGATAGAACTGCACAGAGATAACAGGCCAAGACTAAAAAGTATGAGTAATTACTTTCCCGTGAACTTGGTCTCATACCAACCAGAGGTGTTACTCAAACAGAGGTGTGATATAGTTGCTTTACTTATGCTGTAATTATTTCAAGTGTTGTGACCTGGCTTTAAATAAAATACTTAGATGCATCTTCATTTAAAGATTGTCAGTTTTATTCTTTTCTCTTTATTTTTCATATATCCTAGGGCTCATTCCAGGACCATCAAGAGGGATGGGGCAGTGTACATCGTCAGAAAAGAAGCCATGACATTTAGAAAGAACGTTAAATAAGGAATCTAATGGCACTATATTTATTTGTTTTTATTTAACATATTTCCTTTAGAAATGGTCAACCACTGAAGTAATAATAAAGAATAACCCTTGGAAGAATATAGATCCTTAATTAGGTTGCATTAGAGGGTATCAGCCTAGGATTTCTTCTCTCCAGAAGGAAACATGCTAAAAATAAAGCGATTCTTACTCATAATATGCTCAGAAGTTTTTACTCAAACAGATCCTCTAGGTATACTACAGTAATTCACTTTTTTTTATAAATAAAAGAATTTTTACAATGGGCAAGTCCACATGAAGTTAACAAATTAAATATGTTTTACAACCCTGACCTAGTCTTCATTACCTGACACGTGAGCGGCAACACGTGAAATAGGCAATAGCCCCCAGCAGCTTTGGAAGATAGTATCGAAGCTAACACCGTAACAACGAAACATGTGAAACTCGTTGGAATAAAGGTTCAAATTTACGTTGTATTTATGGGTATCAGTTTAGGAATTTTTTTTAGTTTAGCTCAAACATTTTACTTCAACATACTCTATAGGCAGAGACTATTGTCATTCACTTTTCTTATATATAAGATAACTTTTACAATGGGTAACAAATTAACCAACACAATGAAAATATTCTTACGACCTTGAACTCATTTGTCATTATAAGGTCAAACAGCAACACGTACAGAGATAAAAAGTTGCCTCCAACAGCTATGGAAGAGTTTCAATGCTAATACTAGGTTCGTCTTTGCAAATCTAACACGGTCAACATCGCTGCCTGAAAAAAAAAACGTTTTTCCTCACATTTTTCTGATGATCCACCTCTGTGTGAAGCTACGAATAAAGACGTTATCCACCACCATATGTCAAAACTTAAGTTTTCGAGGGTAATAGCTACGTATGTTGAAAAAATGAAGATACTAGACTATTTTTTGATTGCAAATGGTAAAGAATGTGATCAAAGGATCTTTTCTTATTTCAAAAGTTTTAGTTTTCGAGGGTAATAGCTATGTCTGTGGAAAAAATGAAGATATTAGACTATTTTATGATTGCACATGGTAAAGAATGTGATTAAAGGCTCTTTTCCTATTTCAAAAGTTTTAGTTTTCGAGGGTAATAGCTACGTATGTTGAAAAAAATGAAGATATTAGACTATTTTATGATTGCAAATGGTAAAGAATGTGATTAAAGGCTCTTTTCCTATTTCAAAAGTTTTAGTTTTCGAGGGTAATAGCTACGTATGTTGAAAAAATCAAGATATTAGACTATTTTATGATTGCAAATGGTAAAGAATGTGATTAAAGGCTCTTTTCCTATTTCAAAAGTTTTAGTTTTTGGGGGTAAGAGCTACGTATGTTGAAAAATGAAGATATTAGACATTTTTATGATTGCAAATAGTAAAGAATGTGATTAAAGGCTCTTTTCCTATGTCAAAAGTTTTAGTTTTCGATGGTAATAGCTACGTATGTTGAAAAAATGAAGATATTAGACTATTTTATGATTGCAAATGGTAAAGAATGTGATTAAAGGCTCTTTTCCTATTTCAAAAGTTTTAGTTTTCGGGGGTAATAGCTACATATGTTGAAAAAATGAAGATATTAGACTATTTTATGATTGCAAATGGTAAAGAATGTGATTAAAGGCTCTTTTCCTATGTCAAAAGTTTTAGTTTTCGAGGGTAATAGCTACGTATGTTGAAAAAATGAAGATATTAGACTATTTTATGATTGCAATGGTAAAGAATGTGATTAAAGGATCTTTTCCTATGTCAAAAGTTTTAGTTTTCGAGGGTAATAGCTACGTATGTTGAAAAAATGAAGATATTAGACTATTTTATGATTGCAAATGGTAAAGAATGTGATTAAAGGCTCTTTTCCTATGTCAAAAGTTTTAGTTTTCGAGAGTATAGCTACGTATGTTGAGAAAATGAAGATATTAGACTATTTTTTGATTGCACATGGTAAAGAATGTGATTAAAGGCTCTTTTCCTATTTAAAAAGTTTTAGTTTTCGAGGGTAATAGCTACGTATGTTGAAAAAATGAAGATATTAGACTATTTTATGATTGCAAATGGTAAAGAATGTGATTAAAGGCTCTTTTCCTATTTCAAAAGTTTTAGTTTTCGAGGGTAATAGCTACGTATGTTGAAAAAATGAAGATATTAGACTATTTTATGATTGCAAATGGTAAAGAATGTGATTAAAGGCTCTTTTCCTATGTCAAAAGTTTTAGTTTTCGAGGGTAATAGCTACGTATGTTGAAAAAATGAAGATATTAGACTATTTTATGATTGCACATGGTAAAGAATGTGATTAAAGGCTCTTTTCCTATTTCAAAAGTTTTAGTTTTCGAGGGTAATAGCTACGTATGTTGAAAAAATGAAGATATTCGACTATTTTATGATTGCACATGGTAAAGAATGTGATTAAAGGCTCTTTTCCTATTTCAAAAGTTTTAGTTTTCGAGGGTAATAGCTACGTGTATGTTGAAAAAATGAAGATATTAGACATTTTATGATTGCACATGGTAAAGAATGTGATTAAAGGCTCTTTTCCTATTTCAAAAGTTTTAGTTTTCGAGGGTAATAGCTACGTATGTTGAAAAAATGAAGATATTAGACTATTTTATGATTGCAATGGTAAAGAATGTGATTAAAGGCTCTTTTCCTATTTCAAAAGTTTTAGTTTTCGAGGGTAATAGCTACGTATGTTGAAAAAATGAAGATATTAGACAATTTTATGATTGCACATGGTAAAGAATGTGATTAAAGGCTCTTTTCCTATGTCAAAAGTTTTAGTTTTCGAGGGTAATAGCTACGTATGTTGAAAAAATGAAGATATTAGACTATTTTATGATTGCAAATGGTAAAGAATGTGATTAAAGGCTCTTTTCCTATTTCAAAAGTTTTAGTTTTCGAGGGTAATAGCTACGTATGTTGAAAAAATGAAGATATTAGACTATTTTATGATTGCAAATGGTAAAGAATGTGATTAAAGGCTCTTTTCCTATTTCAAAAGTTTTAGTTTTCGAGGGTAATAGCTACGTATGTTGAAAAAATGAAGATATTAGACTATTTTATGATTGCAAATGGTAAAGAATGTGATTAAAGGCTCTTTTCCTATTTCAAAAGTTTTAGTTTTCGAGGGTAATAGCTACGTATGTTGAAAAAATGAAGATATTAGACTATTTTATGATTGCAAATGGTAAAGAATGTGATTAAAGGCTCTTTTCCTATTCAAAAGTTTTAGTTTTCGAGGGTAATAGCTACGTATGTTGAAAAAATGAAGATATTAGACTATTTTATGATTGCAAATGGTAAAGAATGTGATTAAAGGCTCTTTTCCTATTTCAAAAGTTTTAGTTTTCGAGGGTAATAGCTACGTATGTTGAAAAAATGAAGATATTAGACTATTTTATGATTGCACATGGTAAAGAATGTGATTAAAGGCTCTTTTCCTATTTCAAAAGTTTTAGTTTTCGAGGGTAATAGCTACGTATGTTGAAAAAATGAAGATATTAGACTATTTTATGATTGCAAATGGTAAAGAATGTGATTAAAGGCTCTTTTCCTATTTCAAAAGTTTTAGTTTTCGAGGGTAATAGCTACGTATGTTGAAAAAATGAAGATATTAGACTATTTTATGATTGCACATGGTAAAGAATGTGATTAAAGGCTCTTTTCCTATTTCAAAAGTTTTAGTTTTCGAGGGTAATAGCTACGTATGTTGAAAAAATGAAGATATTAGACTATTTTATGATTGCAAATGGTAAAGAATGTGATTAAAGGCTCTTTTCCTATTTCAAAAGTTTTAGTTTTCGAGGGTAATAGCTACGTATGTTGAAAAAATGAAGATATTAGACTATTTTATGATTGCAAATGGTAAAGAATGTGATTAAAGGCTCTTTTCCTATTTCAAAAGTTTTAGTTTTCGGGGTAATAGCTACGTATGTTGAAAAAATGAAGATATTAGACTATTTTATGATTGCAAATGGTAAAGAATGTGATTAAAGGCTCTTTTCCTATTTCAAAAGTTTTAGTTTTCGAGGGTAATAGCTACGTATGTTGAAAAAATGAAGATATTAGACTATTTTATGATTGCAAATGGTAAAGAATGTGATTAAAGGCTCTTTTCCTATTTCAAAAGTTTTAGTTTTCGAGGGTAATAGCTACGTATGTTGAAAAAATGAAGATATTAGACTATTTTATGATTGCAAATGGTAAAGAATGTGATTAAAGGCTCTTTTCCTATGTCAAAAGTTTTAGTTTTCGAGGGTAATAGCTACGTATGTTGAAAAAATGAAGATATTAGACTATTTTATGATTGCAATGGTAAAGAATGTGATTAAAGGCTCTTTTCCTATGTCAAAAGTTTTAGTTTTCGAGGGTAATAGCTACGTATGTTGAAAAAATGAAGATATTAGACTATTTTATGATTGCAAATGGTAAAGAATGTGATTAAAGGCTCTTTTCCTATTTCAAAAGTTTTAGTTTTCGAGGGTAATAGCTACGTATGTTGAAAAAATGAAGATATTAGACTATTTTATGATTGCAAATGGTAAAGAATGTGATTAAAGGCTCTTTTCCTATTCAAAAGTTTTAGTTTTCGAGGGTAATAGCTACGTATGTTGAAAAAATGAAGATATTAGACTATTTTATGATTGCAAATGGTAAAGAATGTGATTAAAGGCTCTTTTCCTATGTCAAAAGTTTTAGTTTTCGAGGGTAATAGCTACGTATGTTGAAAAAATGAAGATATTAGACTATTTTATGATTGCAAATGGTAAAGAATGTGATTAAAGGCTCTTTTCCTATGTCAAAAGTTTTAGTTTTCGAGGGTAATAGCTACGTATGTTGAAAAAATGAAGATATTAGACTATTTTATGATTGCACATGGTAAAGAATGTGATTAAAGGCTCTTTTCCTATTTCAAAAGTTTTAGTTTTCGAGGGTAATAGCTACGTATGTTGAAAAAAATGAAGATATTAGACTATTTTATGATTGCAAATGGTAAAGAATGTGATTAAAGGCTCTTTTCCTATTTCAAAAGTTTTAGTTTTCGAGGGTAATAGCTACGTATGTTGAAAAAATGAAGATATTAGACTATTTTATGATTGCACATGGTAAAGAATGTGATTAAAGGCTCTTTTCCTATTTCAAAAGTTTTAGTTTTCGAGGGTAATAGCTACGTATGTTGAAAAAATGAAGATATTAGACTATTTTATGATTGCACATGGTAAAGAATGTGATTAAAGGCTCTTTTCCTATTTCAAAAGTTTTAGTTTTCGAGGGTAATAGCTACGTATGTTGAAAAAATGAAGATATTAGACAATTTTATGATTGCACATGGTAAAGAATGTGATTAAAGGCTCTTTTCCTATTTCAAAAGTTTTAGTTTTCGAGGGTAATAGCTACGTATGTTGAAAAAATGAAGATATTAGACTATTTTATGATTGCAAATGGTAAAGAATGTGATTAAAGGCTCTTTTCCTATTTCAAAAGTTTTAGTTTTCGAGGGTAATAGCTACGTATGTTGAAAAAATGAAGATATTAGACTATTTTATGATTGCAATGGTAAAGAATGTGATTAAAGGCTCTTTTCCTATTTCAAAAGTTTTAGTTTTCGAGGGTAATAGCTACGTATGTTGAAAAAATGAAGATATTAGACTATTTTATGATTGCAAATGGTAAAGAATGTGATTAAAGGCTCTTTTCCTATGTCAAAAGTTTTAGTTTTCGAGGGTAATAGCTACGTATGTTGAAAAAATGAAGATATTAGACTATTTTATGATTGCAAATGGTAAAGAATGTGATTAAGGGCTCTTTTCCTGTCAAAAGTTTTAGTTTTTGAGGGTAATAGCTACGTATGTTGAAAAATGAAGATATTGGACTATTTTATGATTGCAAATGGTAAAGAATGTGATTAAAGGCTCTTTTCCTATTTCAAAAGTTTTAGTTTTCGAGAGTAATAGCTACGTATGTTGAAAAAATGAAGATATTAGACTATTTTATGATTGCACATGGTAAAGAATGTGATTAAAGGCTCTTTTCCTATTTCAAAAGTTTTAGTTTTCGAGGGTAATAGCTACGTATGTTGAAAAAATGAAGATATTAGACTATTTTATGATTGCAAATGGTGAAGAATGTGAATAAAGGCTCTTTTCCTATTTCAAAAGTTTAGTTTTCGAGGGTAATAGCTACGTATGTTGAAAAAATGAAGATATTAGACTATTTTATGATTGCACATGGTAAAGAATGTGATTAAAGGCTCTTTTCCTATGTCAAAGGTTTTAGTTTTCGAGGGTAATAGCTTTGTATGTGGAAAAAATGAAGATATTAGACAATTTTATGATTGCACATGGTAAAGAATGTGATTAAAGGCTCTTTTCCTATTTCAAAAGTTTTAGTTTTCGAGGGTAATAGCTACGTATGTTGAAAAAATGAAGATATTAGACTATTTTATGATTGCATATGGTAAAGAATGTGATTAAAGGCTCTTTTCCTATTTCAAAAGTTTTAGTTTTCGAGGGTAATAGCTTTGTCTGTGGAAAAAATGAAGATATTAGACAATTTTATGATTGCACATGGTAAAGAATGTGATTAAAGGCTCTTTTCCTATTTCAAAAGTTTTAGTTTTCGAGGGTAATAGCTACGTATGTTGAAAAAATGAAGATATTAGACTATTTTATGATTGCAAATGGTAAAGAATGTGATTAAAGGCTCTTTTCCTATTTAAAAAATTTTAGTTTTCGAGGGTATTAGCTACGTATGTTGAAATAATGAAGATATTAGACTATTTTATGATTGCACATGGTTAAGAATGTGATTAAAGGCTCTTTTCCTATGTCAAAAGTTTTAGTTTTTGAGGGTAATAGCTTTGTCTGTGGAAAAAATGAAGATATTAGACAATTTTATGATTGCACATGGTAAAGAATGTGATTAAAGGCTCTTTTCCTATTTCAAAAGTTTTAGTTTTCGAGGGTAATAGCTACGTATGTTGAAAAAATGAAGATATTAGACTATTTTATGATTGCAAATGGTAAAGAATGTGATTAAAGGCTCTTTTCCTATGTCAAAAGTTTTAGTTTTCGAGGGTAATAGCTACGTATGTTGAAAAAATGAAGATATTAGACTATTTTATGATTGCAAATGGTAAAGAATGTGATTAAAGGCTCTTTTCCTATGTCAAAAGTTTTAGTTTTCGAGGGTAATAGCTACGTATGTTGAAAAAATGAAGATATTAGACTATTTTATGATTGCAAATGGTAAAGAATGTGATTAAAGGCTCTTTTCCTATTTCAAAAGTTTTAGTTTTCGAGGGTAATAGCTACGTATGTTGAAAAATGAAGATATTAGACTATTTTATGATTGCAAATGGTAAAGAATGTGATTAAAGGCTCTTTTCCTATTCAAAAGTTTTAGTTTTCGAGGGTAATAGCTACGTATGTTGAAAAAATGAAGATATTAGACTATTTTATGATTGCACATGGTAAAGAATGTGATTAAAGGCTCTTTTCCTATTTCAAAAGTTTTAGTTTTCGAGGGTAATAGCTACGTATGTTGAAAAAATGAAGATATTAGACTATTTTATGATTGCAAATGGTAAAGAATGTGATTAAAGGCTCTTTTCCTATTTCAAAAGTTTTAGTTTTCGAGGGTAATAGCTACGTATGTTGAAAAAATGAAGATATTAGACTATTTTATGATTGCACATGGTAAAGAATGTGATTAAAGGCTCTTTTCCTATGTCAAAAGTTTTAGTTTTCGAGGGTAATAGCTACGTATGTTGAAAAAATGAAGATATTAGACTATTTTATGATTGCAAATGGTAAAGAATGTGATTAAAGGCTCTTTTCCTATTTCAAAAGTTTTAGTTTTCGAGGGTAATAGCTACGTATGTTGAAAAAATGAAGATATTAGACTATTTTATGATTGCAATGGTAAAGAATGTGATTAAAGGCTCTTTTCCTATGTTCAAAAGTTTTAGTTTTCGAGGGTAATAGCTTTGTCTGTGGAAAAAATGAAGATATTAGACAATTTTATGATTGCACATGGTAAAGAATGTGATTAAAGGCTCTTTTCCTATTTCAAAAGTTTTAGTTTTCGAGGGTAATAGCTACGTATGTTGAAAAAATGAAGATATTAGACTATTTTATGATTGCAAATGGTAAAGAATGTGATTAAAGGCTCTTTTCCTATTTCAAAAGTTTTAGTTTTCGAGGGTAATAGCTACGTATGTTGAAAAAATGAAGATATTAGACTATTTTATGATTGCAAATGGTAAAGAATGTGATTAAAGGCTCTTTTCCTATTTCAAAAGTTTTAGTTTTCGAGGGTAATAGCTACGTATGTTGAAAAAATGAAGATATTAGACTATTTTATGATTGCACATGGTAAAGAATGTGATTAAAGGCTCTTTTCCTATTTCAAAAGTTTTAGTTTTCGAGGGTAATAGCTACGTATGTTGAAAAAATGAAGATATTAGACTATTTTATGATTGCAAATGGTAAAGAATGTGATTAAAGGCTCTTTTCCTATGTCAAAAGTTTTAGTTTTCGAGGGTAATAGCTACGTATGTTGAAAAAATGAAGATATTAGACTATTTTATGATTGCAAATGGTAAAGAATGTGATTAAAGGCTCTTTTCCTATTTCAAAAGTTTTAGTTTTCGAGGGTAATAGCTACGTATGTTGAAAAAATGAAGATATTAGACTATTTTATGATTGCAAATGGTAAAGAATGTGATTAAAGGCTCTTTTCCTATTTCAAAAGTTTTAGTTTTCGAGGGTAATAGCTACGTATGTTGAAAAAATGAAGATATTAGACTATTTTATGATTGCAAATGGTAAAGAATGTGATTAAAGGCTCTTTTCCTATGTCAAAAGTTTTAGTTTTCGAGGGTAATAGCTACGTATGTTGAAAAAATGAAGATATTAGACTATTTTATGATTGCAAATGGTAAAGAATGTGATTAAAGGCTCTTTTCCTATGTCAAAAGTTTTAGTTTTCGAGGGTAATAGCTACGTATGTTGAAAAAATGAAGATATTAGACAATTTTATGATTGCACATGGTAAAGAATGTGATTAAAGGCTCTTTTCCTATTTCAAAAGTTTTAGTTTTCGAGGGTAATAGCTACGTATGTTGAAAAAATGAAGATATTAGACTATTTTATGATTGCACATGGTAAAGAATGTGATTAAAGGCTCTTTTCCTATTTCAAAAGTTTTAGTTTTCGAGGGTAATAGCTACGTATGTTGAAAAAATGAAGATATTAGACTATTTTATGATTGCAAATGGTAAAGAATGTGATTAAAGGCTCTTTTCCTATGTCAAAAGTTTTAGTTTTCGAGGGTAATAGCTACGTATGTTGAAAAAATGAAGATATTAGACTATTTTATGATTGCAAATGGTAAAGAATGTGATTAAAGGCTCTTTTCCTATTTCAAAAGTTTTAGTTTTCGAGGGTAATAGCTACGTATGTTGAAAAAATGAAGATATTAGACTATTTTATGATTGCAAATGGTAAAGAATGTGATTAAAGGCTCTTTTCCTATTTCAAAAGTTTTAGTTTTCGAGGGTAATAGCTACGTATGTTGAAAAAATGAAGATATTAGACTATTTTATGATTGCAAATGGTAAAGAATGTGATTAAAGGCTCTTTTCCTATTTCAAAAGTTTTAGTTTTCGAGGGTAATAGCTACGTATGTTGAAAAAATGAAGATATTAGACTATTTTATGATTGCAAATGGTAAAGAATGTGATTAAAGGCTCTTTTCCTATGTCAAAAGTTTTAGTTTTCGAGGGTAATAGCTACGTATGTTGAAAAAATGAAGATATTAGACTATTTTATGATTGCAAATGGTAAAGAATGTGATTAAAGGCTCTTTTCCTATTTCAAAAGTTTTAGTTTTCGAGGGTAATAGCTACTATGTTGAAAAAATGAAGATATTAGACTATTTTATGATTGCACATGGTAAAGAATGTGATTAAAGGCTCTTTTCCTATTTCAAAAGTTTTAGTTTTCGAGGGTAATAGCTACGTATGTTGAAAAAATGAAGATATTAGACTATTTTATGATTGCAAATGGTAAAGAATGTGATTAAAGGCTCTTTTCCTATTTCAAAAGTTTTAGTTTTCGAGGGTAATAGCTACGTATGTTGAAAAAATGAAGATATTAGACTATTTTATGATTGCACATGGTAAAGAATGTGATTAAAGGCTCTTTTCCTATTCAAAAGTTTTAGTTTTCGAGGGTAATAGCTACGTATGTTGAAAAAATGAAGA
>NW_027063594.1:0-32975 GCF_032884065.1 Artemia franciscana
TAAAAAACAAATGTTTGGCGATATGTATTTCATAGTGAAGCTGAAAAATAAAGAAGAAAAAGAAAACTGAAAAAAGAAAAAAGAGAAATTACAGACTGGGATACCGGGACACAAATGACGACCGGGACACAGGGAATATAAATGACGACCAGGACACAGGTATTTAAGAATATCGTTCAAAGACAAATTTTTAATTGTAAGAAGACCGTTGAAAGAGAAATTTCTAATTGTAAAATGACTGAAAAACCTACAATGGCAACGGTACCACCATCGAAGTAGATAACCAGTGGGTTTACGGCCAACCTACCATCTTCAAAGATACCACGATAGGAAGACTCTACACCGTTCACCCCAATCA
Organism: Artemia franciscana; assembly: GCF_032884065.1. Taxonomy (NCBI): domain Eukaryota; kingdom Metazoa; phylum Arthropoda; class Branchiopoda; order Anostraca; family Artemiidae; genus Artemia; species Artemia franciscana. The sequence continues at coordinate 359 of NW_027063594.1, forward strand.
ACATGAATGCTTCTTTCTACGCCTGCTTTTGGTGAATGTACCCGGTCCGACATCCTTTGAGTATTTGAGAACTGTAAACGGTACTATACATGACACTTACCGTAGTGCATGCCAAGCTCTGAATTTATTGGAGAATGACCAACACCTGGGGATAACTGCATCAATGACGCGTGCGAAACGTCAACCCCAAGTCAAATTCGTACACTTGCTCTCCATCAGCTCCTACAGAGTTATGGGAAAAATATAAGTCAAAAATGTCCGAAGATATACTCCATCGAAAACAGTTAGAGACGTCAGAAATGACTTTTGATTTTACATCAGAAATTTATAACGACACTTTAGTTATTATAGAAGATTTGTGCGTACGTATGGCAAACAAACCTCTTCAGGATTTGGGAATGCCTTCACCTAACCGTATCGCTGCTGTTTCGACATGTGTAGAATTGGATCGTGAACAAAGTTACAGTACGATTGATCTATTGTCGTATGTACAAAATAACATTTACAAGTTAACGTCGGAACAAAAAGACATTTATGATACGATAGACTCAATTTCAGGACGTATACAACTACCTGCTGATTTCTGTAGTTTAGTGACGTCCAAAAATGAATTGATTGAAAAAGTATTTCCGAATATTCTAAAAAATTATAAAAATAATAAATGGCTTTTAGTTATTATAGAAGATTTGTGCGTACGTATGGCAAACAAACCTCTTCAGGATTTGGGAATGCCTTCACCTAACCGTATCGCTGCTGTTTCGACATGTGTAGAATTGGATCGTGAACAAAGTTACAGTACGAGTGATCTATTGTCGTATGTACAAAATAACATTTACAAGTTAACGTCGGAACAAAAAGACATTTATGATACGATAGACTCAATTTCAGGACGTATACAACTACCTGCTGATTTCTGTAGTTTAGTGACGTCCAAAAATGAATTGATTGAAAAAATATTTCCGAATATTCTAAAAAATTATAAAAATAATAAATGGCTAAGTGAAAGAGCGATTCTCGCACCCAAAAATATAGACGTCCACGAAATCAACAATATTGTTTTGACCAAGATTCGAGACCAGGGAGTCCTTTGCAAGTCAGTCGACACAGTTTTGGAACCAAATGAAGCGGTTAATTATCCATTTGAATTTTTAAATTCCATATATCTTTCAGGGTTTCCACCACACGTGCTACAACTAAAAATAGGCGACCCACCAAAGCTTTGCAATGGCACGCGACTTGCCGTAAAAAAAACAATGGAAAGCCTAATAAAGGCGACAATCTTGACAGGGCATTTTGAGGGTAAGGCTGTTCTTATTCCTCGCATTCCCATGATTCCAACGGATCTGCCTTTTCAATTTAAAAGATTGCAATTCCCAATTCGATTAGCATTTGCAATCACCATTAACAAAGCTCAAGGTCAATCATTAGAAAAATGTGGTATAGATCTTAATACTGATTGTTTTTCCCATGGACAATTGTACGTTGCATGTTCGAGGGTCGGTAAACCTGACAATCTATTTATATGCAGCGACAATTGGACAGCGAAGAATGTTGTATATTCGCAAGTTTTACGCAGTTAATTTGTATTGTATCCATCTATCTATCTATCTATATAAAAACGAGTTGTGTGTATGCATGTTTGTTTGTTTGTAAAAAGAGCGTTTGCACATGACGTCATTATTAGTGCATACAGCTTTGTATATGCACAGACAATGGGAAAGCCAAGAATGTTGTATATTCGCAATTTTTACGTAGTTTAACTCCTGCAGACGAAATGAATGCTTGCCTGAAAAATTCTAATTTATGGGCACACGTAAAAATATTAAAAATTAACTACAAATTTGCGTGTCCGATTGCAAAACGATGATTCTGGTCAAACATTTTCAGATCAATTGCTGGCAATTGGAAACGGAAAGCTTCAAATAGTGGGAAAGCCAAAATGTTGTATATTCGCAATTTTTACGTAGTTTGAAACACATATATAAATCTATCTATATTCACAGGTGGGACACAGGGACACAACTACAATGGCGCGTAACTAATATGGCGCGTAACGACTTACGCGCGCGGGGGGGCTTGGGGGGGCGCGAAGCGCCCCACCAACTAGGTGTTGGGGTGGCGCGAAGCGCCACCCCAACAGCTAGTATATCTATATATATATAAAAATAAGTTGTCTGTGGATGGATGGATGGATGTGTCAGGTGACGTCACCTGAAAAAACTGGATCAGGTGACGTCAAAACTGAAAAAACTAAAAAAAGGCAAAAACTACAAAAAAAACTAAAAACTAATAAAAAAAATAAAAAAGCTAAAAAACTAAAAAAACTATAAAGGTAAAAACCAATAAAAAACTAAAAAAAAAACTGAAAAAACTAAAAAAAGGCAAAAACTACAAAAAAAAACTAAAAACTAATAAAAAAAGTAAAAAAGCTAAAAAACTAAAAAAACTAAAAAAAAACTAAAAAAAGGTAAAAAACTAAAAAAAATAAAAAATAAAAAAAAACTAAAAAAAAGGAAAAAAACTGAAAAATAAGCTAAAATAAAGGTAAAAACCAATAAAAAACTAAAAAAAAAAAGGAAAAAACTAATAAATGACGACACTCAAAGAGAAAGCGACCAGGACAAAAGGAATGTTCGATTAGCAATCAACAAAGCACAGGGACACAGGGAGTATAAATGACGACCAGGACATAAGTAAAAAAAAAAACTATCTATATATATAAAAATAAGTTGTCAAACTAAAAAAAGGCAAAAACTACAAAAAAAACTAAAAACTAATGAAAAAGCTAAAAAACTAAAAAAACTAAAAAAAAGGCAAAAACTACAAAAAAAACTAAAAACTAATAAAAAAAATAACAAAACTAAAAAACGAATGTATATACAGACCGGGACACCGGGATACAAATGACGACCGGGACACAGGGAATATAAATGACGACCGGGACACAGGGACACAACTACAACGGGGACACCGGAGGAAACAGGGGGATGTAAATGACGACCGGGACACCGGGACAGGGAATGGTCGATTAGCAATCACCATCAACAAAGCTCAAGGGCAATCATTAGAATCATGAGGTATAGATCTGAATACAGATTGTTTTCCCATGGACCATTATATGTTGCATGTTCAAGAGTCGGTAAACCTGACAATCTATTTATATGCAAAGACAATGGGACAGCAAAGAATGTTGTATATTCGCAAGTTTTACGTAGTTAAAACCATATATATATATATCTATCTATATTCACAGGTGGGACATAGGGACACAACTACAATGGCGCGTAACTATTATGGCGCGTAACGACTTACGCGCGCGGGGGGGCTTAGGGGGGGCGCGAAGCGCCCCCACCAACTAGGTGTTGGGGTGGCGCGAAGCGCCACCCCAACAGCTAGTATATATATATATATATACTAGCTGTTGGGGTGGCGCTTCGCGCCACCCCAACACCTAGTTGGTGGGGGCGCTTCGCGCCCCCCCCAAGCCCCCCCGCGCGCGTAAGTCGTTACGCGCCATAATAGTTACGCGCCATTGTAGTTGTGTCCCTATGTCCCACCTGTGAATATAGATAGATATATATATATGGTTTTAACTACGTAAAACTTGCGAATATACAACATTCTTTGCTGTCCCATTGTCTTTGCATATAAATAGATTGTCAGGTTTACCGACTCTTGAACATGCAACATATAATATCCCGGTGTCCCGGTCTGTATATACATTCGTTTTTTAGTTTATTTTTTCTCCTTTATTTTTTTCCTTTTTTTTTTCTTTTTTAGCTTATTTAGATTTTTAGATTTTTTAGTTTTTTTATTAGTTTTTAGTTTTTTTTTCTTTTTAGTTTTTTTGTCCCGGTCGTCATTTATATCCCCCTGTTTCCCCCGGTGTCCCCGTTGTAGTTGTGTCCCTGTGTCCCGGTCGTCATTTATATTCCCTGTGTCCCGGTCGTCATTTGTATCCCGGTGTACCGGTCTGTATATACATTCGTTTTTTAGTTTTGTTTTTCTCCTTTATTTTTTTCCTTTTTTTTTCTTTTTTAGTTTATTTAGATTTTTAGATTTTTTAGTTTTTTTATTAGTTTTTAGTTTTTTTTTCTTTTTAGTTTTTTTGTAGTTTTTACCTTCTTTTTAGTTTTGTTAATTTTTTTTTACTTGTGTCCTGGTCGTCATTTATACTCCCTGTGTCCCGGTGCTTTGTTGATTGCTAATCGAACATTCCTTTTGTCCTGGTCGCTTTCTCTTTGAGTGTCGTCATTTATTTTTTTCTTTTTTAGTTCTTTTAGTTTTTACCTTTTTTAGTTTTTTTTAGTTTTTAGTTTTTTTAGTTTTTTACCTTTTTTTAGTTTTTTTAGTTTTTTTAGTTTTTTAGCTTTTTTAGCTTTTTTATTAGTTTTTAGTTTTTTTTTATTAGTTTTTAGTTTTTTTTTGTAGTTTTTGCCTTTTTTTAGTTTTTTCAGTTTTGACGTCACCTGATCCAGTTTTTTCAGGTGACGTCACCTGATCCACGATCCACAGATCCACAGACAACTTATTTTTATATATATAGATAGTTTTTTTTTTTACTTATGTCCTGGTCGTCATTTATACTCCCTGTGTCCCGGTGCTTTGTTGATTGCTAATCGAACATTCCTTTTGTCCTGGTCGCTTTCTCTTTGAGTGTCGTCATTTATTAGTTTTTTCCTTTTTTTTTTTTAGTTTTTTATTGGTTTTTACCTTTATTTTAGCTTATTTTTCAGTTTTTTCCTTTTTTTTAGTTTTTTTTTTATTTTTTATTTTTTTTAGTTTTTTACCTTTTTTTAGTTTTTTTAGTTTTTTTAGTTTTTTAGCTTTTTTACTTTTTTTATTAGTTTTTAGTTTTTTTTTATAGTTTTTGCCTTTTTTTAGTTTTTTCAGTTTTTTTTTAGTTTTTTATTGGTTTTTACCTTTATAGTTTTTTTAGTTTTTTAGCTTTTTTATTTTTTTTATTAGTTTTTAGTTTTTTTTTGTAGTTTTTGCCTTTTTTTAGTTTTTTCAGTTTTGACGTCACCTGATCCAGTTTTTTCAGGTGACGTCACCTGATCCATCCATCCATCCATCCACAGACAGACAACTTATTTTTATATATATAGATACTAGCTGTTGGGGTGGCGCTTCGCGCCACCCCAACACCTAGTTGGTGGGGGCGCTTCGCGCCCCCCCCAAGCCCCCCCGCGCGCGTAAGTCGTTACGCGCCATAATAGTTACGCGCCATTGTAGTTGTGTCCCTATGTCCCACCTGTGAATATAGATAGATATATATATATGGTTTTAACTACGTAAAACTTGCGAATATACAACATTCTTTGCTGTCCCATTGTCTTTGCATATAAATAGATTGTCAGGTTATCCCCCTGTTTCCCCCGGTGTCCCCGTTGTAGTTGTGTCCCTGTGTCCCGGTCGTCATTTATATTCCCTGTGTCCCGGGTCCCGGTCATCATTTGTATCCCGGTGTCCCGGTCTGTATATACATTCGTTTTTTAGTTTTGTTTTTCTCCTTTATTTTTTTCCTTTTTTTTTCTTTTTTAGCTTATTTAGATTTTTAGATTTTTTAGTTTTTTTTATTAGTTTTTAGTTTTTATTTCTTTTTAGTTTTTTTGTCCCGGTCGTCATTTATATCCCCCTGTTTCCCCCGGTGTCCTCGTTGTAGTTGTGTCCCTGTGTCCCGGTCGTTATTTATATTCCCTGTGTCCCGGTCGTCATTTGTATCCCGGTGTACCGGTCTGTATATACATTCGTTTTTTAGTTTTGTTTTTCTCCTTTATTTTTTTCCTTTTTTTTTCTTTTTTAGTTTATTTAGATTTTTAGATTTTTTAGTTTTTTTATTAGTTTTTAGTTTTTTTTTCTTTTTAGTTTTTTTGTAGTTTTTACCTTCTTTTTAGTTTTGTTAATTTTTTTTTTTACTTGTGTCCTGGTCGTCATTTATACTCCCTGTGTCCCGGTGCTTTGTTGATTGCTAATCGAACATTCCTTTTGTCCTGGTCGTCATTTATATCCCCCTGTTTCCCCCGGTGTCCTCGTTGTAGTTGTGTCCCTGTGTCCCGGTCGTTATTTATATTCCCTGTGTCCCGGTCGTCATTTGTATCCCGGTGTACCGGTCTGTATATACATTCGTTTTTTAGTTTTGTTTTTCTCCTTTATTTTTTTCCTTTTTTTTTCTTTTTTAGTTTATTTAGATTTTTAGATTTTTTAGTTTTTTTATTAGTTTTTAGTTTTTTTTTCTTTTTAGTTTTTTTGTAGTTTTTACCTTCTTTTTAGTTTTGTTAATTTTTTTTTTTACTTGTGTCCTGGTCGTCATTTATACTCCCTGTGTCCCGGTGCTTTGTTGATTGCTAATCGAACATTCCTTTTGTCCTGGTCGCTTTCTCTTTGAGTGTCGTCATTTATTTTTTTCTTTTTTAGTTCTTTTAGTTTTTACCTTTTTTAGTTTTTTTTTAGTTTTTAGTTTTTTTAGTTTTTTACCTTTTTTTAGTTTTTTTAGTTTTTTAGCTTTTTTATTTTTTTTATTAGTTTTTAGTTTTTTTGTAGTTTTTGCCTTTTTTTTAGTTTTTTTAGTTTTTTAGCTTTTTTATTAGTTTTTAGTTTTTTTTGTAGTTTTTGCCTTTTTTTAGTTTTTTCAGTTTTGACGTCACCTGATCCAGTTTTTTCAGGTGACGTCACCTGATCCACGATCCACAGATCCACAGACAACTTATTTTTATATATATAGATAGTTTTTTTTTTTTTACTTATGTCCTGGTCGTCATTTATACTCCCTGTGTCCCGGTGCTTTGTTGATTGCTAATCGAACATTCCTTTTGTCCTGGTCGCTTTCTCTTTGAGTGTCGTCATTTATTAGTTTTTTCCTTTTTTTTTTAGTTTTTTATTGGTTTTTACCTTTATTTTAGCTTATTTTTCAGTTTTTTCCTTTTTTTTAGTTTTTTTTTATTTTTTATTTTTTTTTAGTTTTTTACCTTTTTTTAGTTTTTTTAGTTTTTTTAGTTTTTTAGCTTTTTTACTTTTTTTATTAGTTTTTAGTTTTTTTTTGTAGTTTTTGCCTTTTTTTAGTTTTTTCAGTTTTTTTTTTAGTTTTTTATTGGTTTTTACCTTTATAGTTTTTTTAGTTTTTTAGCTTTTTTATTTTTTTTATTAGTTTTTAGTTTTTTTTGTAGTTTTTGCCTTTTTTTAGTTTTTTCAGTTTTGACGTCACCTAATCCAGTTTTTTCAGGTGACGTCACCTGACACATCCATCCATCCATCCACAGACAGACAGACAACTTATTTTTATATATATAGATATATATATATATATATATATATATATATATCTATATATATAAAAATAAGTTGTCTGTCTGTGGATGTGTGGATGGATGTGTGGATGGATGTGTCAGGTGACGTCACCTGAAAAAACTGGATTAGGTGACGTCAAAACTGAAAAAACTAAAAAAAGGCAAAAACTACAAAAAAAACTAAAAACTAATAAAAAAAATAAAAAAGCTAAAAAACTAAAAAAACTATAAAGGTAAAAACCAATAAAAAACTAAAAAAAAAACTGAAAAAACTAAAAAAAGGCAAAAACTACAAAAAAAAACTAAAAACTAATAAAAAAAGTAAAAAAGCTAAAAAACTAAAAAAACTAAAAAAACTAAAAAAAGGTAAAAAACTAAAAAAAATAAAAAATAAAAAAAAACTAAAAAAAAGGAAAAAACTGAAAAATAAGCTAAAATAAAGGTAAAAACCAATAAAAAACTAAAAAAAAAAAGGAAAAAACTAATAAATGACGACACTCAAAGAGAAAGCGACCAGGACAAAAAACTAAAAAAAAAGGCAAAAACTACAAAAAAACTAAAAACTAATAAAAAAAATAAAAAAGCTAAAAAACTAAAAAAACTAAAAAAAGGTAAAAAACTAAAAAAACTAAAAACTAAAAAAAAACTAAAAAAGGTAAAAACTAAAAGAACTAAAAAAGAAAAAAATAAATGACGACACTCAAAGAGAAAGCGACCAGGACAAAAGGAATGTTCGATTAGCAATCAACAAAGCACCGGGACACAGGGAGTATAAATGACGACCAGGACACAAGTAAAAAAAAAAATTAACAAAACTAAAAAGAAGGTAAAAACTACAAAAAAACTAAAAAGAAAAAAAAACTAAAAACTAATAAAAAAACTAAAAAATCTAAAAATCTAAATAAACTAAAAAAGAAAAAAAAAGGAAAAAAATAAAGGAGAAAAACAAAACTAAAAAACGAATGTATATACAGACCGGTACACCGGGATACAAATGACGACCGGGACACAGGGAATATAAATAACGACCGGGACACAGGGACACAACTACAACGGGGACACCGGGGGAAACAGGGGGATATAAATGACGACCGGGACAAAAAAACTAAAAAGAAATAAAAACTAAAAACTAATAAAAAAAACTAAAAAATCTAAAAATCTAAATAAGCTAAAAAAGAAAAAAAAAGGAAAAAAATAAAGGAGAAAAACAAAACTAAAAAACGAATGTATATACAGACCGGGACACCGGGATACAAATGATGACCGGGACCCGGGACACAGGGAATATAAATGACGACCGGGACACAGGGACACAACTACAACGGGGACACCGGGGGAAACAGGGGGATAACCTGACAATCTATTTATATGCAAAGACAATGGGACAGCAAAGAATGTTGTATATTCGCAAGTTTTACGTAGTTAAAACCATATATATATATATATATATCTATATTCACAGGTGGGACATAGGGACACAACTACAATGGCGCGTAACTATTATGGCGCGTAACGACTTACGCGCGCGGGGGGGCTTGGGGGGGGCGCGAAGCGCCCCCACCAACTAGGTGTTGGGGTGGCGCGAAGCGCCACCCCAACAGCTAGTATATATATATATGTTGGGGTGGCGCTTCGCGCCACCCCAACACCTAGTTGGTGGGGGCGCTTCGCGCCCCCCCCAAGCCCCCCCGCGCGCGTAAGTCGTTACGCGCCATAATAGTTACGCGCCATTGTAATTGTGTCCCTATGTCCCACCTGTGAATATAGATATATATATATATATATGGTTTTAACTACGTAAAACTTGCGAATATACAACATTCTTTGCTGTCCCATTGTCTTTGCATATAAATAGATTGTCAGGTTATCCCCCTGTTTCCCCCGGTGTCCCCGTTGTAGTTGTGTCCCTGTGTCCCGGTCGTCATTTATATTCCCTGTGTCCCGCGTCCCGGTCATCATTTGTATCCCGGTGTCCCGGTCTGTATATACATTCGTTTTTTAGTTTTGTTTTTCTCCTTTATTTTTTTCCTTTTTTTTTCTTTTTTAGCTTATTTAGATTTTTAGATTTTTTAGTTTTTTTTATTAGTTTTTAGTTTTTATTTCTTTTTAGTTTTTTTGTCCCGGTCGTCATTTATATCCCCCTGTTTCCCCCGGTGTCCCCGTTGTAGTTGTGTCCCTGTGTCCCGGTCGTTATTTATATTCCCTGTGTCCCGGTCGTCATTTGTATCCCGGTGTACCGGTCTGTATATACATTCGTTTTTTAGTTTTGTTTTTCTCCTTTATTTTTTTCCTTTTTTTTTCTTTTTTAGTTTATTTAGATTTTTAGATTTTTTAGTTTTTTTATTAGTTTTTAGTTTTTTTTTCTTTTTAGTTTTTTTGTAGTTTTTACCTTCTTTTTAGTTTTGTTAATTTTTTTTTTTACTTGTGTCCTGGTCGTCATTTATACTCCCTGTGTCCCGGTGCTTTGTTGATTGCTAATCGAACATTCCTTTTGTCCTGGTCGCTTTCTCTTTGAGTGTCGTCATTTATTTTTTTCTTTTTTAGTTCTTTTAGTTTTTACCTTTTTTAGTTTTTTTTTAGTTTTTAGTTTTTTTAGTTTTTTACCTTTTTTTAGTTTTTTTAGTTTTTTAGCTTTTTTATTTTTTTTATTAGTTTTTAGTTTTTTTGTAGTTTTTGCCTTTTTTTTTAGTTTTTTGTCCTGGTCGCTTTCTCTTTGAGTGTCGTCATTTATTAGTTTTTTCCTTTTTTTTTTTAGTTTTTTATTGGTTTTTACCTTTATTTTAGCTTATTTTTCAGTTTTTTCCTTTTTTTTAGTTTTTTTTTATTTTTTTTAGTTTTTTACCTTTTTTTAGTTTTTTTAGTTTTTTTAGTTTTTTAGCTTTTTTACTTTTTTTATTAGTTTTTAGTTTTTTTTTGTAGTTTTTGCCTTTTTTTAGTTTTTTCAGTTTTTTTTTTAGTTTTTTATTGGTTTTTACCTTTATAGTTTTTTTAGTTTTTTAGCTTTTTTATTTTTTTTATTAGTTTTTAGTTTTTTTTGTAGTTTTTGCCTTTTTTTTAGTTTTTTCAGTTTTGACGTCACCTAATCCAGTTTTTTCAGGTGACGTCACCTGACACATCCATCCACACATCCATCCATCCATCCATCCACAGACAACTTATTTTTATATATATAGATATATATACTAGCTGTTGGGGTGGCGCTTCGCGCCACCCCAACACCTAGTTGGTGGGGGCGCTTCGCGCCCCCCCCAAGCCCCCCCGCGCGCGTAAGTCGTTACGCGCCATAATAGTTACGCGCCATTGTAGTTGTGTCCCTATGTCCCACCTGTGAATATAGATATATATATATATATATATATGGTTTTAACTACGTAAAACTTGCGAATATACAACATTCTTTGCTGTCCCATTGTCTTTGCATATAAATAGATTGTCAGGTTATCCCCCTGTTTCCCCCGGTGTCCCCGTTGTAGTTGTGTCCCTGTGTCCCGGTCGTCATTTATATTCCCTGTGTCCCGGGTCCCGGTCATCATTTGTATCCCGGTGTCCCGGTCTGTATATACATTCGTTTTTTAGTTTTGTTTTTCTCCTTTATTTTTTTCCTTTTTTTTCTTTTTTAGCTTATTTAGATTTTTAGATTTTTTAGTTTTTTTTATTAGTTTTTAGTTTTTATTTCTTTTTAGTTTTTTTGTCCCGGTCGTCATTTATATCCCCCTGTTTCCCCCGGTGTCCCCGTTGTAGTTGTGTCCCTGTGTCCCGGTCGTTATTTATATTCCCTGTGTCCCGGTCGTCATTTGTATCCCGGTGTACCGGTCTGTATATACATTCGTTTTTTAGTTTTGTTTTTCTCCTTTATTTTTTTCCTTTTTTTTTCTTTTTTAGTTTATTTAGATTTTTAGATTTTTTAGTTTTTTTATTAGTTTTTAGTTTTTTTTTCTTTTTAGTTTTTTTGTAGTTTTTAGCTTCTTTTTAGTTTTGTTAATTTTTTTTTTTACTTGTGTCCTGGTCGTCATTTATACTCCCTGTGTCCCGGTGCTTTGTTGATTGCTAATCGAACATTCCTTTTGTCCTGGTCGCTTTCTCTTTGAGTGTCGTCATTTATTTTTTTCTTTTTTAGTTCTTTTAGTTTTTACCTTTTTTAGTTTTTTTTTAGTTTTTAGTTTTTTTAGTTTTTTACCTTTTTTTAGTTTTTTTAGTTTTTTAGCTTTTTTATTTTTTTTATTAGTTTTTAGTTTTTTTGTAGTTTTTGCCTTTTTTTTTAGTTTTTTGTCCTGGTCGCTTTCTCTTTGAGTGTCGTCATTTATTAGTTTTTTCCTTTTTTTTTTTAGTTTTTTATTGGTTTTTACCTTTATTTTAGCTTATTTTTCAGTTTTTTCCTTTTTTTTAGTTTTTTTTTATTTTTTATTTTTTTTAGTTTTTTACCTTTTTTTAGTTTTTTTAGTTTTTTTAGTTTTTTAGCTTTTTTACTTTTTTTATTAGTTTTTAGTTTTTTTTTGTAGTTTTTGCCTTTTTTTAGTTTTTTCAGTTTTTTTTTTAGTTTTTTATTGGTTTTTACCTTTATAGTTTTTTTAGTTTTTTAGCTTTTTTATTTTTTTTATTAGTTTTTAGTTTTTTTTGTAGTTTTTGCCTTTTTTTAGTTTTTTCAGTTTTGACGTCACCTAATCCAGTTTTTTCAGGTGACGTCACCTGACACATCCATCCACACATCCATCCATCCATCCATCCACAGACAACTTATTTTTATATATATAGAAGATATATATATATATATATATATATATATCTATATAAAAATAAGTTGTCTGTCTGTGTGTCTGTCTGTGGATCAGGTGACGTCATGTTTCTGTGTTGACTGACGTCATGAAATTAGTTGTCGTCATTTTTGCTTTGACGGTGACGTCATTCAAGATATTTAAGACATATGTTCACGAGACATATGATATTTAAGACGTAGTTAAAAACATATATATCTATATATATATAAAAATAAGTTGTCTGTGTGTGGATCTGTGTGTGGATCAGGTGACGTCATGTTTGTCCGCATATGACGTCTGAATTATTTCACACTAATACAAAAGAAGAAAAAAACTAAAAAAGGTAAAAACTACAAAAAAAACTAAAAAGAAAAAAAAAACTAAAAAAGCTAAAAAACTAAAAAAAACTTAAAAAAGGTAAAAATCTAATAACTAAAAAAACTGAAAAAAATAAAAAAAGGCAAAAACTACAAAAAAATAAAAACTAATAAAAAAACTAAAAAAGCTAAAAAACTAAAAAAACTAAAAAAAACTAAAAAAAGGTAAAAAACTAAAAAAAACTAAAAACTAAAAAAGAAAAAAACTAAAAAAAGGAAAAAACTGAAAAATAAAAGAGAAAAAGAAAACTAAGAAAATATGAATAAATATATATAAAAATAAGTTGTTTGTGGGTTATGTCTGTCTGTCTGTCTGTCGAGTGACGTCGTGTTTGTCCGCATATGACGTCTGAATTATTTCACACTAATACAAAAGAAGAAAAAAAAACTAAAAAAGGTAAAAACTACAAAAAAAACTAAAAAGAAAAAAAACTAAAAAAGCTAAAAAACTAAAAAAAACTAAAAAAAGGTAAAAAACTAAAAAAAACTGAAAAAACTAAAAAAAGGCAAAAACTAAAAAAAAAACTAAAAACTAATAAAAAAACTAAAAAAGCTAAAAAACTAAAAAAACTAAAAAACTAAAAAAAGGTAAAAAACAAAAAAAAACTAAAAACTAAAAAAGAAAAAACTAAAAAAAAGGAAAAAACTGAAAAATAAGAGAAAAAGAAAACTAAAAAAATATTAATAAATATAAAAAATATAAATATAAATATAATATAAATTAGCAATCATTAAAGCACCGAGACACAAATGACGACCGGGACACAGGGAGTATAAATGACGACCAGGACATAAGTAAAAAAAAAACTAAAAAAATGGTAAAAACTACAAAAAAACTAAAAACTAATAAAAAAACTAAAAAATCTAAATAAACTAAAAAAGAAAAAAAAGAAAAAAGGAAAAAAATAAAGGAGAAAAACAAAACTAAAAAACGAATGTATATACAGACCGGGACACCGGGATACAAATGACGACCGGGACACAGGGAATATAAATGACGACCGGGACACAGGGACACAACTACAATGGGGACGCCGGGGGGCACAGGGGGATATAAATGACGACCGGGACACCGGGACACAAGGAATATAAATGACGCCCGGGACACTCAAAGAGAAATCACAGACTGGAACACCGGGACACAAATGACGACCGGGACACAGGGAATATAAATGACGACCGGGACACAGGGACATAACTACAAAGGGGACGCCGGGGTGCACAGGGGGATATATAAATGACGATGGCGACTCAGGGAATGGTCGATTAGCAATCACCATCAACAAAGCTCAAGGGCAATCATTAGAATCATGAGGTATAGATCTGAATACGGATTGTTTTCCCATGGACCATTATATGTTGCATGTTCAAGAGTCGGTAAACCTGACAATCTATTTATATGCACAGACAATGGGACAGCAAAGAATGTTGTATATTCGCAAGTTTTACGTAGTTAAAAACATATATATATATATATATATATATATATATATATATATATATATATATATATATATATATATATATATATATATATATATATATATATATCTATATTCACAGGTGGGACATAGGGACACAACTACAATGGCGCGTAACTAATATGGTGCGTAACGACTTACGCGCGCGGGGGGGCTTGGGGGGGGCGTGAAGCGCCCCCACCAACTAGGTGTTGGGGTGGTGTGAAGCGCCACCCCAACAGCTAGTATATATATATATATATATATATATATATATATATATATATATATATATATATATATATATATATATATATATATATATATATATATATATATATATATATATATATATATATATATATATATATATATATATATATATATATATATATATATATATATATATATATATATATATATATATATATATATATATATATATATAGTTGGTGGGGGCACTTCGCGCCCCCCAAGCCCCCCCGCGCGCGTAAGTCGTTACGCGCCATATTAGTTACGCGCCATTGTAGTTGTGTCCCTATGTCCCACCTGTGAATATAGATATAAATATATATATATATATATATATATATATATATATATATATATATATATATATATATATATGTATATGTATATATATATATATATATATATATATATATATATATATATATATATATATATATATATATATATATATATATATATATATATATATATATATATATATATATATATATATATATATATATATGTATATATATATATATATATATATATATATATATATATATATATATATATATATATATATATATATATATATATATATATATATATATATATATATATATATATATATATATATATAGTGTCGTCACTCGACAGACATAACACACAGACAACTTATTTTTATATATAGAGATATTCACAGGTGGGACACAGGGACACAACTACAATGGTGCGTAACTAATATGGCGCGTAATGACTTACGCGCGCGGGGGGGCTTGGGAGGGGGGTGCAAAGCGCCCCCGCCAACTAGGTGTTGGACTGGCTCGAAGCGCCACCCCAACAGCTAGTATTTTTATAATGAGAAACGAAGTCACATAGCCGAAGCGACTAATTAATTTGAGGCGGACACTTCACACTATTTATAACACGATCCCAGGATTTCTTGTCACAAGGACCATCCCAGGTATTCAGTCTCACTCTAAGCAGGGAATATTTGTACATTCGTTTGGTTTTCTGTTTTATTTGATGTATAGAACCAGAAGGAGGACGATCACAGGCTATCCTCATATGGAGCCAGAATTTAGCTTTTTGTTTAGCCATCTTCACTTTAGGATCAACTTTCCAGAAGGAATTGCGAGTACCCGTTCGCACGCGCTCAGAGGGGACAGCTTTTTTAGCGGCAGACTTGAGACAGAACACTATTTGCTGAAAATACGAGTTGATATCTATCCTAGTTTAAGTTGCATACACAGATGTTTGCAATAAGTGAAAAGGCACTTTAATAAATAATAATAACTGGGATAAAGTCAATACATAAAGTGGAACATTGGTGTTTTCCCAATTTAACTTTGAGAACCACTTGGGATAGTTACGCTGCACAGATCTCGCCATGGAGCAGAATAGTTGGCACGTGATTGGTAAATGATCGTCGTGGATTTTAGAGTCGTCCACATGAACTATTGACGAAAGTAAAGTTGAATCTGACACAATTACATGATCAATGTTGGAAGTAAGACCACCACGATTGTGAATATAAGTAAATAGAAGATCTTTATCAGCAAGATGGAATCCTCCGGGTAGTGAATCGAGAAAGATTTCAGATCGGTCAGAATTAGATAATAAGCCAGTGTTCATGTCGCCGGCGAGAATCCATTTGGTATTTTGTTTTGAAAGGTAGCTAAGTAGTGTTCGCAAGCGATTACATGCTTGTGAAAAACTAGACAACGACTGCGAGATTTTTTTATTACAGGGGAAATAAACGTTTATAAATGCGGTATCACCACATTTTATCGCTAAGATGTTAGCGTCACTTTGCAATAATATTGGCTGAGTCTTGTGTCTGAAATAGATGGCCAGACCTCCTGATGGTCTACTACGGGTTTTCTTGCCAGCTCTTAAAAAGGTATAATGGGTCCAAAAACGCTTTAGGCTATCAACATTCACTTTAGAGAGAAGGTGCTCCTGTAATTTTTTTTTTTTTTAAACAAAGTCGATAATTTTTATTTAAACGTTTACGAACAAAATATGCGTAATAACGCTCCTTTGGAGTAACATTACCAGAAAACTCAACACAAAAATTCATCTAAGGCTACAAAAATTATGATTGATCTTAATCCCCATAGCGTAGTCTATCAATGAGCCATTCATAGAAAAAAAAATTACCCATAAGATTGTACTATAAATGCCATCTTTTCCATAAACTATGAATCCAAGACTGTTCATCGAAAAAACTGCGAACTAAAAACACCTGTAAAGTAGATGAACAGATTACGACCAAAATAAATACTGAGGACCACCAGTTGACTCGTGCAAAACTTGCCTCGGCAATTTTCCTGTCTCTGGCTTCTAGTGCTCGTAAATAATTTTGTAACCGCTCTGCATGTACTAGATTATCTCGGACTTTCGTCAAATAATCCTGGATTCCTTTAAATGCGATATCTTGCATTTTATCGAGTAGCACGTCAGGTATATTTGATTCTCCCCAAATTTCCTTGGATTCGTCTTGGTCATTTTCAATAAGTATTTCAAAAAATACACTTTTGGCACTATATATGCTGAAAGAGTTGTCAAAACAAGCTTTATAATCACCAGTCTCGTCCATTGTTTGCCTGTGGGTTCCATCTTTCTTTCTGGTTTCTGAAACAATCAATCTTCTACTTGGAGATATTAGTTGAAAGTCAAGATCTAGCTCTCCCTGACCACCATCTATAACCTGATAGTCAATATCCAAAGTTTGCCCTGAATGTACTTTAATGTAAAAGCAATCTTTAGCTCCTGGTTGAACGCTTACAGTCAACTGTCTTTCCTTTTCCTGTCCAATCACAAAACTAAAGCTAATAATAAGTAAAAGAGAGATCATTCTTCCGTTATTTAAATTGACTAATTGACTTCCGCTGTTCGGTTATATAACTAATTGCGTTCAAAACTGTAAGCTTAATCACGTAGGGAGTTGATTTTATCAAACAAAAAAAAAACGAACTAATTTTAAAAAAAAATTCTAGTTTGGATTAAAACATGCACCGTAAATATTTTTGCGGTTTACATAATAACTATAGCGATTCTGAGCTAAACTTAAAAAATTTTCTACTTTTTTTTCATGTCTTAAAAAGACATTACTTATACCTATAAGAAAAGAAATTCGGTAATGATGTTTTTTGAACAACGATTTCTACTAAATTCAAACTTTTAGTTTTGTTTTACAAGATTTTTGAAATGTTGTAATCCCTTATTAAAATATATTCAAATACTTTTGGAGTTATAGTTTTTGGCCCTTTACGCAATTTAATGTCTTTTCATACTCAAGTCTTTTCGAAGATGTTTGATTACGACTGTAAGTCCCAATTCTAACAACGATTTCTACTAAGCTTTAAACTTTTGGTTTTCTTTTTTATGGTTTTTAAATTGTTGTAATCCATTGTCAAAATATATACAAATATTTTTGCGATTGCCAGTTTTTGCTGTTTGAGCAATTTAATGTAAACCTTCCATGCATGAAAATCTTCAATTTTTCCGCATAAATGTGACAATATTATTGCAATACTGCAATGATGTATAGAAAATGACGTCACTGACATCTGACTTCTTTATTTAACAATAAACTTCATCACCAAAAAAACTACTTCAACACAATCTCCCGTATAAGGCTTCATGGCCGGGAAAGAAGAGGGGAGAAAAAATAGCAACACATAAAAATATAAAGAAAACAAAAAAATCCAGTCGCCTCACCTTAATAATCCCCAAAATGACAAGCTAGGTAAGAGGTAGCGCATGATTTCACCAGCTCAATTAAGTATCCAACTCAATACACAGACATCAACTCCAAGGGAACTCAGAAAAAAAAGCTTACTTACTATCTAGAAATTCTCGAACATAATTTTTGAACATACCAAACGAGTGACAGCTTCGTACAGACTCTGGGAGCGCGTTCCAGATCCTGTTGCAAGCTGTGCTAATGCAGGGAAACTTTCTTGCCCATGTTCGCCGCTTAAAGCACGGATGCTTTAAGCATCAAAGGGTGCATTAAATGCCAAAACATCCCAACTCCCACTGAGCGTTCAGATTAGTACAGAATTAATTCTAAGAGAGAGAGACGAGGGAAGGGTGGAGGCATAAATTGATATGTCCCCTATCCCACAGGGCTGTATTCAGGACTTTTGTTTCGGGGGTTATTTTTTCGGGGGTTGCTGAACTTGATGTCTTTTGATTTTTTTTTTTTAATATTCCCCTCAATATTCAAGAAAATTTGAAAATCACTAAGCTTGGCCATTTATAAGATATTGCAGATAAGCCCTTTGTCAACCTGGGCATGGATACTTTTGGTTTAGTTCAATAACTTTAGTTGCAATAGTAGAAGTTTCCGAAGCACAAGCAGTAATATTCGTACTAGTATTTTGAACTAGATAATAGCCACTATGTGCATACTATTAATACTCCCTCAAGATCTACTGTAAATAATGACGCTATTTCTGTATTTCCCGAGGGAGCTGTATTGAGCCTGTGATGATGTCATGCCATCAAGCGAAGGCTCGAAATATTTGTGGTAGTAGTAGTAGTAGTAGCAGCAGTAGTAGAGGTAGAAATAGTAGTATTACAAGTAGTAATAGTTGTAAAAGTAGAAATGGCATTGGTTGTAGTAGTACTAGTAATAAAAGTATTAGAGTAGTAGTAGTAAGAAGCAGTAGTAGTAGTAGCGGCAGTAGCAGCAGTAGTAGTAATAGTAGTAGTAGTAATGGTGGTAGTAGTAATAGTCTATTAGTAGTAATGATAGTTGTATTAGCAGTAGCAATAGTAGCAGTTTTGGTATTAATAGTAGTAATAAGTACTACCAAGGCTGAGGAAGCTAAAGTGAAAATTTGATGAAATATTGACGGGGCAGTCGACAGACAGACAAACAACTTATTTTTATATCTATATATTTTTATATCTATATATATTCTATATATATAAAAATAAGTTGTCTGTCTGTCTGTGGGTCTGTGGATCTGTGGATCAGGTGACGTCATGTTTCGGCTGACGTCATGAAATTAGTTGCCGTCAATTTTGTTATGACGATGCTTAGTACATTGTAAAACACATTAATTTGGTTAATAATATACCATTTAAAACACCAAAATGAACATGCTGGAGTAGTCACTCGGTGAGAGAGGGTGTCAGAACGGAGAATGAAGGTCCCAGGTTCAAATCCTGGTTAGGCTAAAAAGGTAAAAAACTAAAAACTAAAAAAAAAACTGAAAAAACTAAAAAAAGACAAAAACTACAAAAAAAACTAAAAACTAATAAAAAAATAAAAAAGCCGAAAAACTAAAAAAACTAAAGAAACTAAAAAAAGGAAAAAACTTAAAAAACTAAAAACTAAAAAAACTAAAAAAGGAAAAATGAAAAATAGAAGAGAAAAAGAATACTAATAAAATTAAAAATAAAAAAAAATAAAAAAGATAAAAAGCTAAAAAAAGGTAAAAACCAATAAAAACTAAAAAGAAAAAAAGGTAAAAAACTAAAAAAAAATTCATCTAAAAAACTAAAAAAAAAACTTAAAAACGTAAAAACTAAAAGAACTAAAAAAGTAAAAAAAAACTAAAAAAAGGAAAAAACTAAAATCTGGTAGGCATTGATGACCTTATCCAAGTCAAAATCCCAAACCCAATCATCATCGGTATCATTTTCAGTTTTGATATGTTTTGACTCTCGCTGTCCAGGTGGATCTTCATCTAACTGCGCGGTTTTTCCTTTTTTTCTTTTTAGTTTTTAATTGGTTTTTACCTTTTTTTTAGCTTACTTTTTTTTTAGTTTTTATCTTTTTTATTTTTTTTTATTTTTATTCTTAATTTTATTAGTTTTCTTTTTCTCTTCTATTTTTCAGTTTTTTCCTTTTTTTAAGTTTTTTTTTAGTTTTTAGTTTTTTTTTGTTTTTTAGTTTTTTAGTTTTTTAAGTTTTTTAGCTTTTTTATTTTTTTTTATTAGTTTTTAGTTATTTTGTAGTTTTTGACATCATGACGTCAACCTGATCCACAGATCCACAGACAGACAGACAATTTATTTTTATATATATAGATATATATATATATATATATATATATATATATATATATATATATATATATATATATATATATATATATATATATATATATATATATATATATATATATATATATATATATATATATATATATATATATATATATATATATATATATATATATATATATACTAGCTGTTGGGGTGGCGCTTCGCGCCACCCCAACACCTAGTTGGTGGGGGCGCTTCGCGCCCCCCCCAAGCCCCCCCGCGCGCGTAAGTCGTTACGCGCCATAATAGTTACGCGCCATTGTAGTTGTGTCCCTATGTCCCACCTGTGAATATAGATATATATATATATATATATGGTTTTAACTACGTAAAACTTGCGAATATACAACATTCTTTGCTGTCCCATTGTCTTTGCATATAAATAGATTGTCAGGTTTACCGACTCTTGAACATGCAACATATAATGGTCCATGGGAAAACAATCTGTATTCAGATCTATACCTCATGATTCTAATGATTGCCCTTGAGCTTTGTTGATGGTGATTGCTAATCGACCATTCCCTGTCCCGGTGTCCCGGTCGTCATTTACATCCCCCTGTTTCCCCCGGTGTCCCCGTTGTAGTTGTGTCCCTGTGTCCCGGTCGTCATTTATATTCCCTGTGTCCCGGGTCCCGGTCATCATTTGTATCCCGGTGTCCCGGTCTGTATATACATTCGTTTTTTAGTTTTGTTTTTCTCCTTTATTTTTTCCTTTTTTTTTCTTTTTTAGCTTATTTAGATTTTTAGATTTTTTAGTTTTTTTTATTAGTTTTTAGTTTTTATTTCTTTTTAGTTTTTTTGTCCCGGTCGTCATTTATATCCCCCTGTTTCCCCCGGTGTCCCCGTTGTAGTTGTGTCCCTGTGTCCCGGTCGTTATTTATATTCCCTGTGTCCCGGTCGTCATTTGTATCCCGGTGTACCGGTCTGTATATACATTCGTTTTTTAGTTTTGTTTTTCTCCTTTATTTTTTTCCTTTTTTTTTCTTTTTTAGTTTATTTAGATTTTTAGATTTTTTAGTTTTTTTATTAGTTTTTAGTTTTTTTTTCTTTTTAGTTTTTTTGTAGTTTTTACCTTCTTTTTAGTTTTGTTAATTTTTTTTTTTACTTGTGTCCTGGTCGTCATTTATACTCCCTGTGTCCCGGTGCTTTGTTGATTGCTAATCGAACATTCCTTTTGTCCTGGTCGCTTTCTCTTTGAGTGTCGTCATTTATTAGTTTTTTCCTTTTTTTTTTAGTTTTTTATTGGTTTTTACCTTTATTTTAGCTTATTTTTCAGTTTTTTCCTTTTTTTTAGTTTTTTTTTATTTTTTATTTTTTTTAGTTTTTTACCTTTTTTTAGTTTTTATAGTTTTTTTAGTTTTTTAGCTTTTTTACTTTTTTTATTAGTTTTTAGTTTTTTTTTGTAGTTTTTGCCTTTTTTTAGTTTTTTCAGTTTTTTTTTTAGTTTTTTATTGGTTTTTACCTTTATAGTTTTTTTAGTTTTTTAGCTTTTTTATTTTTTTTATTAGTTTTTAGTTTTTTTTGTAGTTTTTGCCTTTTTTTAGTTTTTTCAGTTTTGACGTCACCTAATCCAGTTTTTTCAGGTGACGTCACCTGACACATCCAACCATCCATCCATCCATCCATCCACAGACAACTTATTTTTATATATATAGATATATATATAGATACAGATATAAATATATATATATATATATATATATATATACTAGCTGTTGGGGTGGCGCTTCGCGCCACCCCAACACCTAGTTGGTGGGGGCGCTTCGCGCCCCCCCCAAGCCCCCCCGCGCGCGTAAGTCGTTACGCGCCATAATAGTTACGCGCCATTGTAGTTGTGTCCCTATGTCCCACCTGTGAATATAGATATATATATATATATATGGTTTTAACTACGTAAAACTTGCGAATATACAACATTCTTTGCTGTCCCATTGTCTTTGCATATAAATAGATTGTCAGGTTATCCCCCTGTTTCCCCCGGTGTCCCCGTTGTAGTTGTGTCCCTGTGTCCCGGTCGTCATTTATATTCCCTGTGTCCCGGGTCCCGGTCATCATTTGTATCCCGGTGTCCCGGTCTGTATATACATTCGTTTTTTAGTTTTGTTTTTCTCCTTTATTTTTTTCCTTTTTTTTTCTTTTTTAGCTTATTTAGATTTTTAGATTTTTTAGTTTTTTTTATTAGTTTTTAGTTTTTATTTCTTTTTAGTTTTTTTGTCCCGGTCGTCATTTATATCCCCCTGTTTCCCCCGGTGTCCCCGTTGTAGTTGTGTCCCTGTGTCCCGGTCGTTATTTATATTCCCTGTGTCCCGGTCGTCATTTGTATCCCGGTGTACCGGTCTGTATATACATTCGTTTTTTAGTTTTGTTTTTCTCCTTTATTTTTTTCCTTTTTTTTTCTTTTTTAGTTTATTTAGATTTTTAGATTTTTTAGTTTTTTTATTAGTTTTTAGTTTTTTTTTCTTTTTAGTTTTTTTGTAGTTTTTACCTTCTTTTTAGTTTTGTTAATTTTTTTTTTTACTTGTGTCCTGGTCGTCATTTATACTCCCTGTGTCCCGGTGCTTTGTTGATTGCTAATCGAACATTCCTTTTGTCCTGGTCGCTTTCTCTTTGAGTGTCGTCATTTATTTTTTTCTTTTTTAGTTCTTTTAGTTTTTACCTTTTTTAGTTTTTTTTTAGTTTTTAGTTTTTTTAGTTTTTTACCTTTTTTTAGTTTTTTTAGTTTTTTAGCTTTTTTATTTTTTTTATTAGTTTTTAGTTTTTTTGTAGTTTTTGCCTTTTTTTTTAGTTTTTTGTCCTGGTCGCTTTCTCTTTGAGTGTCGTCATTTATTAGTTTTTTCCTTTTTTTTTTTAGTTTTTTATTGGTTTTTACCTTTATTTTAGCTTATTTTTCAGTTTTTTCCTTTTTTTTAGTTTTTCTTTATTTTTTATTTTTTTTAGTTTTTTACCTTTTTTAGTTTTTTTAGTTTTTTTAGTTTTTTAGCTTTTTTACTTTTTTTATTAGTTTTTAGTTTTTTTTTGTAGTTTTTGCCTTTTTTTAGTTTTTTCAGTTTTTTTTTTAGTTTTTTATTGGTTTTTACCTTTATAGTTTTTTTAGTTTTTTAGCTTTTTTATTTTTTTTATTAGTTTTTAGTTTTTTTTGTAGTTTTTGCCTTTTTTTAGTTTTTTCAGTTTTGACGTCACCTAATCCAGTTTTTTCAGGTGACGTCACCTGACACATCCATCCACACATCCATCCATCCATCCATCCACAGACAACTTATTTTTATATATATAGATATATATATATATATATATATATATATATATATATATATATATATATATATATATATATATATATATATATATATATATATTTATATATCTATATTCACAGGTGGGACATAGGGACACAACTACAATGGCGCGTAACTAATATGGCGCGTAACGACTTACGCGCGCGGGGGGGCTTGGGGGGCGCGAATATATATATATATATATATATATATATATATATATATATATATATATATATATATACATATATATATTAGTTTTTTACCTTTTTTAGTTTTTTTCTTCTTTTTTATTAATGCTAAAGCCAAGGTTCAAACCTGGAGCCTCTCGGACCTAGAACCTGAAATATAACGCTTTACCAACTCAGCTACTTCGGCCTGAATACATTCGTTTTGAGCAGCTTCCTCGGGTGTTGCCATTGTAGGTTCTTCATTCATTTTACAATTAGAAATTTCTCTTTCAACGGTCTTCTTACAATTAAAAATTTGTCTTTGAACGATATTCTTAAATAACTGTGTCCTGGTCGTCATTTATATTGCCTGTGTCCCGGTCGTCATTTGTGTCCCGGTATCCCAGTCTGTAATTTCTCCTTTTAGTTAAAAAAAAAACAAAGGTTCGGCGATATGTATTTCATAGTGAAGCTGAAAAAAAAAAAAAAAAAAAAAGAAAACTGAAAAAAGAAAAAATGTAAAAAACATGACGACAGGGACACAGGGAATATAAATGACGACCAGGACACGCTGAAAATTAAAAAAGAAAAAGAAAACTGAAAAAAAGAAAAAATGTAAAAAACTAAAACATACTAAAAAGAAAAACACTCAAAGAGAAATTACAGACCGGGACACTCAAAGAGAAATTACAGACTGGGATACCGGGACACAAATGACGACCGGGACACAGGGAATATAAATGACGACCAGGACACAGGTAGTTAAGAATATCGTTCAAACACAAATTTTTAATTATAAAAAGACCGTTGAAAGAGAAATTTCTAATTTTAAAATGACTGAAGAACCTACAATGGCAACACCTGAGGAAGCTGCTCAAAACGAATGTATTCAAGCCGAAGTAGCTGAGTTGGTAAAGCGTTATGTTTCAGGTTCTAGGTCCGAGAGGCTCCAGGTATGAACCTTGGCTTTAGCATTAATACAAAAGAAGAAAAAAACTAAAAAAGGTAAAAACTACAAAAAAACTAAAAGAAAATATATATACATTTATATTTTATACATATATTTTCTATATATTGTCTGTCTGTGTAACGATGACTCTGGTCAAACATTTTCAGATCAATTACTGGCAATTGGAAACGAAAAGCTCCCAGTAGTGGGAAAGCCAAGAATGTTGTATATTCGCAATTTTTACGTAGTTTGAAACACATATATAAATCTATCTATATTCACAGGTGACACAGGGACACAACTACAATGGCGCGTAACTAATATGGCGCGTAACGACTTATGCGCGCGGGGGGGCTTGGGGGGGCGCGAAGCGCCCCACCAACTAGGTGTTGGGGTGGCGTGAAGCGCCCCCCCAAGCCCCCCCGCGCGCATAAGTCGTTACGCGCCATATTAGTTACGCGCCATTGTAGTTGTGTCCCTGTGTCACCTGTGAATATAGATAGATTTATATATGTGTTTCAAACTACGTAAAAATTGCGAATATACAACATTCTTGGCTTTCCCACTACTGGGAGCTTTTCGTTTCCAATTGCCAGTAATTGATCTGAAAATGTTTGACCAGAGTCATCGTTACACAGACAGACAATATATAGAAAATATATGTATAAAATATAAATGTATATATATTTTCTTTTAGTTTTTTTGTAGTTTTTACCTTTTTTAGTTTTTTTCTTCTTTTGTATTAATGCTAAAGCCAAGGTTCATACCTGGAGCCTCTCGGACCTAGAACCTGAAACATAACGCTTTACCAACTCAGCTACTTCGGCTTGAATACATTCGTTTTGAGCAGCTTCCTCAGGTGTTGCCATTGTAGGTTCTTCAGTCATTTTAAAATTAGAAATTTCTCTTTCAACGGTCTTTTTATAATTAAAAATTTGTGTTTGAACGATATTCTTAACTACCTGTGTCCTGGTCGTCATTTATATTCCCTGTGTCCCGGTCGTCATTTGTGTCCCGGTATCCCAGTCTGTAATTTCTCTTTGAGTGTCCCGGTCTGTAATTTCTCTTTGAGTGTTTTTCTTTTTAGTATGTTTTAGTTTTTTACATTTTTTCTTTTTTTCAGTTTTCTTTTTCTTTTTTAATTTTCAGCGTGTCCTGGTCGTCATTTATATTCCCTGTGTCCCTGTCGTCATGTTTTTTACATTTTTTCTTTTTTCAGTTTTCTTTTTTTTTTTTTTTTTTTTCAGCTTCACTATGAAATACATATCGCCGAACCTTTGTTTTTTTTTTAACTAAAAGGAGAAATTACAGACTGGGATACCGGGACACAAATGACGACCGGGACACAGGCAATATAAATGACGACCAGGACAAAGTTATTTAAGAATATCGTTCAAAGACAAATTTTTAATTGTAAGAAGACCGTTGAAAGAGAAATTTCTAATTGTAAAATGAATGAAGAACCTACAATGGCAACACCCGAGGAAGCTGCTCAAAACGAATGTATTCAGGCCGAAGTAGCTGAGTTGGTAAAGCGTTATATTTCAGGTTCTAGGTCCGAGAGGCTCCAGGTTTGAACCTTGGCTTTAGCATTAATAAAAAAGAAGAAAAAAACTAAAAAAGGTAAAAAACTAATATATATATGTATATATATATATATATATATATATATATATATATATATATATATATATATATATTCGCGCCCCCCAAGCCCCCCCGCGCGCGTAAGTCGTTACGCGCCATATTAGTTACGCGCCATTGTAGTTGTGTCCCTATGTCCCACCTGTGAATATAGATATATAAATATATATATATATATATATATATATATATATATATATATATATATATATATATATATATATATATATATATATATATATATATATATATATATATATATATATATGTATATATATGTTTTTAACTACGTAAAACTTGCGAATATACAACATTCTTTGCTGTCCCATCGTCTGTGCATATAAATAGATTGTCAGGTTTACCGACTCTTGAACATGCAACGCATAATGGTCCATGGGAAAGCAATCCGTATTCAGATCTATACCTCATGATTCTATTGATTGCCCCTGAGCTTTGTTGATAGTGATGGCTAATCGACCATTTCCTTTGTTGCCGTCGTCATTTATATATCCCCCTGTGCCCCCCAGCGTCCCCGTTGTAGTTGTGTCCCTGTGTCCGGGTCGTCATTTATATTCCCTGTGTCCCCGTCGTCATTTGTGTCCCGGTGTACCAGTCTGTGATTTCTATTTGAGTGTCCCAGGCGTCATTTATATTCGTCAGGATATTGTAGGGCATCGTAGCATCGATGAGTTTAAGCAATTCTTGTCAACTGATTGTTTCGCCTATAAAGAATATTATCTCGAGGTAAGAACTGTTTAGTTTTTTTCTTCTTTTGTATTAATGCTAAAGCCAAGGTTCAAACCTGGAGCCTCTCGGACCTAGAACCTGAAACATAACGCTTTACCAACTCAGCTACTTCGGCGTGAATACATTCGTTTTGAGCAGCTTCCCCTAGATATATATATATATATATATATATATATATATATATATATATATATATATGTTTTTAACTACGTAAAACTTGCGAATATACAACATTCTTTGCTGTCCCATCGTCTGTGCATATAAATAGATTGTCAGGTTTACGGACTCTTGAACATGCAACGCATAATCGTCCATGGGAAAACAATCTGTATTCAGATCTATACCTCATGATTCTATTGATTGCCCTTGAGCTTTGTTGATGGTGATTGCTAATCGACCATTTCCTTTGTTGCCGTCGTCATTTATATATCCCCCTGTGCCCCCCGGCGTCCCCGTTGTAGTTGTGTCCCTGTGTCCGGGTCCTCATTTATATTCCCTGTGTCCCCGTCGTCATTTGTGTCCCGGTATCCCAATCTGTGATTTCTATTTGAGTGTCCCGGGCGTCATTTATATTCGTCAGGATATTGTAGGGCATCGTAGCATCGATGAGTTTAAGCAATTCTTGTCAACTGATTGTTTCGCCTTTAAAGAATATTATCTCGAGGTAAGAACTGTTTAGTTTTTTCTTCTTTTGAATTAATGCTAAAGCCAAGGTTCAAACCTGGAGCCTCTCGGACCTAGACCCTGAAACATAATGCTTTACCAACTCAGCTACTTTGGCGTGAATACATTCGTTTTGAGCAGCTTCCTCGGGTGTTGCCATTGTAGGTTCTTCAGTCATTTTACAATTAGAAATTTCTCTTTCAATGGTCTTCTTACAATTAAAAATTTGTCTTTGAACGATATTCTTAAATACCTGTGTCCTGGTCGTCATTTATATTGCCTGTGTCCCGGTCGTCATTTGTGTCCCGGTATCCCAGTCTGTAATTTCTCCTTGAGTGTCCCGGTCGTTATTTATATTCCCTCTGTCCCGGTCGTCATTTGTGTCCCGGTTTGTAATTTCTCTTTGAGTGTTTTTTCTTTATAGTATTTTTTTTAGTTTTTTACATTTTTTTTTCAGTTTTCTTTTTCTTCTTTATTTTTCAGCTTCACTATGAAATACATATCGCCGAACCTTTGTTTTTTTTTAACTAAAATCTGGTAGGCATTGATGACCTTATCCAAGTGAAGATCCCAAACCCAATCATCATCGCTATCATTTTCAGTTTTGATATGTTTTGACTCTCGCTGTCCAGGTGGATAAGAACGGTTTTGCGTTCTTTAGCCTCAAGCCTGTTTCCTTGCTGTTCTTTTGATTCCTCGGCACGCTTTCTTTTCTGACTTTCTCTATCAGCAGCAAGTTTTTTGGCATAGACTCTTTGAGCATCTTCATCGGCTTTTGCCATTGTAAGCTCATCAGTCATTTTAAACTTAAACATTAATAGATTTCTACGTGAACATATATGTGTTAAATATCTTTAATGACGTCACCGTCATAGCAAAAATGACGACAACTAACTTCATGACGCCAGTCGACACAGAAACATGACGTCACCTGATCCACAGACAGACAACTTATTTTTATATATATAGATAATAAAAACTAAAAATTATTGCTCAGACAACATAAATATTTTTGATATTTACATAATAACTTTAGTGGTTCTGGACTGAAAACTAAATATGCTAATCAAATTGGGATTGCAATCTTTTAGGTTGAAAAGCAGATCCATTGGAATCATGAGAATGCGTGGAATAAGAAAAGCCTCACCCTCAAAAGGCCCTGTCAAGATTGTTGCCTTTATTACGTTATAACAGACATAACACGTAATTTGTGTCCCGGTGTCCCGGTCTGTAGTTTCGTTAGTCGACAAACATGACGTCAGACGACAAACAACTTCATGACGACATACAGCTCAGTCCTTATAATGACGTCAGTCGACGAACATGACGTCAGTCGACAGACAGACAAACAACTTATTTTTAATATATATATATATATATATATATATATATATATATATATATATATATATATATATATATATATATATATATATATATATATATATATATATATATATATATATATATATATATATATATATATATATAAAAATAAGTTGTCTGTCTGTGGATGTGTGGATGGATGTGTCAGGTGACGTCACCTGAAAAAACTGGATCAGTGACGTCAAAACTGAAAAAACTAAAAAAGGCAAAAACTACAAAAAAAACTAAAAACTAATAAAAAAAATAAAAAAGCTAAAAAACTAAAAAAACTATAAAGGTAAAAACCAATAAAAAACTAAAAAGGCAAAAACTACAAAAAAAAACTAAAAACTAATAAAAAAAGTAAAAAGCTAAAAAACTAAAAAAACTAAAAAAACTAAAAAAAGGTAAAAAACTAAAAAAAATAAAAAATAAAAAAAAACTAAAAAAGGAAAAAACTGAAAAATAAGCTAAAATAAAGGTAAAAACCAATAAAAAACTAAAAAAAAGGAAAAAACTAATAAATGACGACACTCAAAGAGAAAAAAAAGGCAAAAACTACAAAAAAAACTAAAAACTAATAAAAAAAATAAAAAAGCTAAAAAACTAAAAAAACTAAAAAAAGGCAAAAACTACAAAAAAAACTAAAAACTAATAAAAAGCTAAAAAACTAAAAAAAATAAAAAAAGGCAAAAACTACAAAAAAAACTAAAACTAATAAAAAAAATAAAAAGCTAAAAAACTAAAAAAACTAAAAAAACTAAAAAAAGGTAAAAACTAAAAAAACTAAAAACTAAAAAAAAAACTAAAAAGGTAAAAACTAAAAGAACTAAAAAAGAAAAAAATAAATGACGACACTCAAAGAGAAAGCGACCAGGACAAAAGGAATGTTCGATTAGCAATCAACAAAGCACCGGGACACAGGGAGTATAAATGACGACCAGGACAAAACTAAAAAATCTAAAAATCTAAATAAACTAAAAAAGAAAAAAAAAGGAAAAAAATAAAGGAGAATAAAACAAAACTAAAAAACGAATGTATATACAGACCGGTACACCGGGATACAAATGACGACCGGGACACAGGGAATATAAATGACGACCGGGACACAGGGACACAACTACAACGGGGACACCGGGGGAAACAGGGGGATATAAATGACGACCGGGACAAAAAAACTAAAAAGAAAAAAAAAACTAAAAAACTAATAAAAAAACTAAAAAATCTAAAAATCTAAATAAGCTAAAAAAGAAAAAAAAAGGAAAAAAAATAAAGGAGAAAAACAAAACTAAAAAACGAATGTATATTACAGACCGGGACACCGGGATACAAATGACGACCGGGACCCGGGACACAGGGAATATAAATGACGACCGGGACACAGGGACACAACTACAACGGGGACACCGGGGGAAACAGGGGGATGTAAATGACGACCGGGACACCGGGACAGGGAATGGTCGATTAGCAATCACCATCAACAAAGCTCAAGGGCAATCATTAGAATCATGAGGTATAGATCTGAATACAGATTGTTTTCCCCATGGACCATTATATGTTGCATGTTCAAGAGTCGGTAAACCTGACAATCTATTTATATGCAAAGACAATGGGACAGCAAAGAATGTTGTATATTCGCAAGTTTTACGTAGTTAAAACCATATATATATATCTATCTATATTCACAGGTGGGACATAGGGACACAACTACAATGGCGCGTAACTATTATGGCGCGTAACGACTTACGCGCGCGGGGGGGCTTGGGGGGGGCGCGAAGCGCCCCCACCAACTAGGTGTTGGGGTGGCGCGAAGCGCCACCCCAACAGCTAGTATATATATATAAATAAGTTGTCTGTCTGTGTGTCTGTCTGTGGATCAGGTGACGTCATGTTTCTGTGTTGACTGACGTCATGAAATTAGTTGTCGTCCTTTTTGCTTTGACGGTGACGTCATTCAAGATATTTAAGACTTATGTTCACGTAGAAATCTATTAATGTTTAAGTTTACAATGACTGATGACTTACCATGGCAAAAGCCGATGAAGATGCTCAAAGAGTCTATGCCAAAAAACTTGCGGCTGATAGAGAAAGTCAGAAAAGAAAGCGTGCCGAGGAATCAAAAGAACAGCAAGGAAACAGGCTTGAGGCTGATAGAGAAAGAAAGAACAGAAAGCGTGCCGAAGAACTACCAGAGCAACGCGAAAGCAGACTTGCTGCTCAAAGAGAAAGTGAAAAAAGAAGGCGTGCCGAGGAATCACAAAAACAGCAAGAAATCAGGCTTCCTGCTGATAGAGAAAGTAAGAAAAGAAAGCGTGCCGAGGAATCACAAGAACAGCAAGAAATCAGGCTTGCTGCTGATAGAGAAAGTAAGAAAAGAAAGCGTGCCGAGGAATCAGAGCAACCTGAAAGTTATCACCTGGCATTCAGGTACAGCCCAGTCGATGATTATAGCTTAAGTAGATGTGTTCAAATCGGGAAAATGTCTAAAATTTTTTCCCTATTGCAAGGCCTTGAAATCAATGGTGATACAATGGGAATGTGTTGCGCCTCAGGAAAAAGTTAAACTTCCTCTATTGGCTGCACCACCAGAGCCATTGAAGACTTTCCTTACTGGAACTACGTCAGAATCTAAGCGTTTTTTGTCAAAAATAGAAAATACAACTCATGTTTCCAAATGACGTCGTTTGGAGCCCAAATCGAAAATCCAGATCAATTTATGTCTACTTTCAAAGTAAAAGGGCAAATTTATCATAGAGCAGGGTCCCTTCTACCATTCTCAGGCGAGAATCATAAATTTTTTACAATTGTACTTCATAAGTGATAGAAATTCTGAATTGATTGCACGTTGCGAAATTTCTCCCAACGTTGAAAGGACAATCGTTTCCCAATTGCAACATCTTTTCCACGAAAATAATAATTTAGTGCGTCTGTTCAAAACAGCCATCGATTTGATGCCTACTGATACGCATAAAATTGTTATTTCCGCCTACAAAACGCCTCCTGGCCAACATGTGCGTAGATAAAATGCTCCAACTATCGACGAAGTGGCAATCGTTATGGTCGGTGATCAGTTTTTACCTCGAGATATTATTCTTCATAAGCAAAACGCTCAGTTGTTAAGAATTGCTGAAACTCATCGATGCTACGATGCCCTACAATATCCTATCATTTTTTGGGATGGAGCCGACGGCTATCACTTTAATATTAAATTGATGAATCCAGCCACTAACAAAGAAATGAATAAGAAATGCAGTGCAATGCATTATTATTCCTATAGACTAATGATTCGACAGGATGAAGAAAATTATATTTTAAAATGCCGTGAATTGTTTCACCAATTTGTCGTTGATATGTATGCTAAAATTGAATCAGAACGTTTACTATATATCCGCCTGAATCAGACCAAGCTCCGCTCTGAACAATACATTCATTTGCGAGATGCAGTTATAATGACGGTAATACCACAAACGTTGGAAGATTAACAATTTTAAACTTCGTCATATGCTAGCAGTCCCCGTCATACGCATGAATATGCTCAAGATGCTATTGCGTATGTTCGTCTCTATGGTCGTCCAGACTTATTTATTACATTTACATGTAATTAATCTTGGACGAGATACTGCA